>NC_142745.1:6405000-6457500 GCF_051943395.1 Hippocampus bargibanti
TGGACACACTTTGGCACATGTCTGGCAGTGAATTAGTTAACAATGTTTATTTTTTTTAAATAGTAGTCCATAGTGGAAGCCAGTTCTGATGTTGGGGGTGTGAAGAGGAAACAGCATGAATAATCAAAATGGAATTCAACTGACTTTAATCAAAATGAAACATCAATCATTTTTCTTTCAAGTATTTGGCCACGTTGCCATTCCTGGAGAAGTAACTGGTGCCAACTTGGCCGCTTCCTTATTAATGTTTAAAGTCTTGATAATTCAGTGTTGACCTCAGTTGTGAACCCCAACGACCCCAACATTAGATTTGGCTCCAGGGATGTTGGATGAGTGAATCTTAACTTTGTGTGTGTGTCTGTGACAGAGAAACAAAGCAGTTTGTCATCTGTGCCGTGTGGCAGACAGCCACGCAGACCTCTTTTAGGATGCGACTATGAGAATGCGTGCAGGATGAAGGAGTGAGCGAGATGTGCACAAGGAGTTGAGATACCGTTTCCTGTGTGCGCTGCACTTCCTGTGTGTTAAGCGCCAGGGCCTGTTTCCTGTGTGTGATGGGTGCCAGGCCCCGGCAACTCGACACATAGACAACACACACCAAATGTGAGGAACAGACCAAGCAGATGGTTCAAACATCAGGACATTTTCACTTGCTTCTATATACACATTTGGATGCTAGGTTACATTTCACAGGCGCAACAATTTCTCCATGTCTTTCTTCTTTTGCAAAGTCTACTGCTAAGGGAGCTATAGACGGTATAGATTGAGCCAGTGTGTTGATGCTCAATGGACAAAAGGCTTGAGACACCTTTTACACTCAATCAGGGGATGACTGTGCCAACAGGGGCGTCAAAGTCATTTTTTGCCGCGGGCCACATTGTAGTTACGGTTTCCTCTCAAGGTCCGTTATGAATTTGGGGGAACCATAAGAATGTTTCATCTCCACCACATATTACATGCAGAATGGTTTGAGGATCCCGCGTTGAGAAGAAAGGAACGTCAGCGCAGGGCGTCGATGCATATATGGAACTGTCGCGGCATAGAATTGAAGCGGATTTACGTGGGGCAGCAGATGAGACAATCTCTTTTTGTCAACGGATGCTACAGCTTCGAGTTTACTTTCAACATTTAGCTTGTAGTAGACGTCCACATTTCGCCATGATGTCCCTGATCCACTGGTGAAAAGGATGCAGAGGGTGCAGAAAGTGTTTAAGATGAAATGACTGTCTCTGTCTTTGTGTTGTCATATTTGTTATTTAGTTTTTTTGTTCTTTTGACTTCAAGGTGGCGCCGCAACAGTGGCTGCCTTTCCAGCAGCTCCTGTATTTTGTTTTTTCTATTTCTTTCTTTCCTTTCCTCTTTATTTCATCACTTTGATGCTGTGAAATGTACATTTCTCCACTGCGAGACAAATAAAGGCGAATCCAATCCAATCCAATACAAAACAAATTAACAACTTTTTTTTCCAATCTGAAACCAAGAATAATGACTGTTTACATGGGACAATTTGAAATTTTGCTACGGACTTTAGCAAGCATCAGGGCATTTGACATGCTTGATTTACTTTCGTGGGCCGTATAAAATGATCTGGCGGGATAGATTTAGCACCCAGGCCTTGATTTTGACACCTGTGATCTATAACAACAACATAAAATAGCAGCCAAAACAGTGAAATGCTCTTCTACAATGGCAGGAGGTACAATTAGCCTGTGTATTCACAGAATAACTGCTTGGTGTTTACCTAACTGGCTCACTATAGAGCAGTTTACTCTGTGTCTCATTGTTGCAATATGGTGTATTTTTTTAAACAAAAAAATCAGTTTGTGCACGTGTTGGACAAGTGTTTAGTTGCCCGTGCGAGGGTCAGGGCAGAAGTGTGACAGGGTAACAAAAAAAGTAACTTGGGAAAACAGAGCTTGTTTGCCAAGTAAACAAAGCGGATTTTGACACACAAGATAGGCAAACAAGAGCAGATGGAAAGCCATGCATCGAGAGAAATGTAGGATGGAATACGCCGAATAAGATTGAGGTTGTTTATTCACCGCAGACAAGTACGGACAGACACTCTGAAACTGTGATGCATGCAATGACTCCTCGTGGAATTCCCAAACTGTGATCAGTGCATGCACAAAACGGGCTGTGCTTTGTAATCTGACGATACTTCGCGATACAGGCCAAGGACTTTACTCGAAAATAGCTTTTGTGTGATTGTTGGCACCATGTCGCACTTGCCTTCATCCCTATGCTAAATAAGGGCATTATGTGTTCTGCTAACAAAGAAATATGTCAACCACAATTTAGAAGATTACAGGGAAAAAGATAGATTTTGCACTACAAAATATTCTTGTCAGGTGAAAATCATTTTTGCCCGTCTCACATTTGTATTCATGACTTTAAATGTGTGTCTTTAAAGGGCAAAGTGGGTCGGTGAGTGACGTGGGTGTCAGCGAATGGTAGTGTACAAATGGCTGTTGTGAGCGTAGCTTAGAGCCTGTTAACTGGCGAGACATTCGCCATTCTGCACTTGAGGCCGGCTTATTACTTACCAGGATTATTTTGTCAATTTATATTTGTTTAAATGTGACCACTTTCCGATTACTGTACATGACATTACGGTGTAACTAGGAGTGAACAGCTCTATTCAATTAGCTGCTCATGTTACCTTTGCACTAATTTCTTTACATCTTCAGTCACAGCAGTTCTTGTGGAAATATGATCACAGCCAAACTTTCAGGCTGAGATTTTGTAAGAAATTACATGATTCCCACATCACTTAATTTTGATCCACAAAAGCATTTTGATGCAATCCAGCAATATAATGCAGCTCCATGGCACATGTCGTGAAATGAATCTGCATTCCCGCTCATATTTAGCCCCGGTCATCCATTAATGTATATCTTCTGTCCGGTTTACCAAACGAAGAAAGGCAGATTCCATTGAAGCAAATGCCCATCATGTCCAATCCCTGCATGCAGCGCATACAGCTCATCCAACAGAAGTGAAAGGCCTGCTTGTGTGTAATTACGTACTGAAAAGAGCAAGCTGGAGTCCATTCAGAGCATCATTGAAGACAGAATAGCCCTCTCATCCTTGACGAGGAAAGCCCTTTAGTATTTGTTGCACTTCTTTGAATAGAGCTTCTTCACCAACACATTGAAAGAAACACATCTCAACGACTGTGTATTTTGTCTATTCATATGCTCTTCCTTTTCACTGCTAAAAGCGCAGCGGCTGCTCGGTTATCAGTTGTGTGTTTAAGCACTGTAAACATGTCCCATAACGATGCGTTAATAACCCAAACTGGGAGCATAAGGGTGACCCATTAAGCCCCATTTATTTGAGCGCGTCGCCAAACTGACAGGTCTGAACAAGGAGGTTACGTACAGGGTGAGGGGTAAAAATACATCAAAGTACGCGGTGGTGGATCAGCAGTGTACAAACCTGATGCTTTTTGTGAGTTAATGACAGTGACCAAAAACTCCATCACACATTGAAAAACCTTTTGTGACATTGGTCAACAACAAATTTGAATCTGAGATAGCTGTAGGAAATACAGTGTTTGTCTATTGACGTTAATTGTTTTTTTTTCTCGAGAGGGTCTCAAAAATGTGCTTCACCCGTGAGTTACGAAAACTGGCCTTCATTTTAAATAGCTAATTCCTCTTGACCAAACTGACCATTGACATTTACATAGTGACCGTTTCTGATAAATTATGTTTTTCTGTTCGTCAAATAGTTTGAACGCTCGTCAATACGAGGATGCAATTGCAAAGGTTAGAGCCCACTCGCTCATTTAATTATCGTCACTTGTTTTTGCTGCCTCAAAACTCCCCCATATTTTGTGTCGTTGTCGTGTGGGTCCCTCTGCTGGTTAAACTGTAGAGCTTACGAGGAGTCAAACGCCATCATAACAGTATCGATGCATTCATCCACCTATGATATGCTTATAATTTTAACCAAACATAACTGTATCCGTTTATTTTAACATAACTTGGAACGATGTAACTAACCAATAAAGAGTTCAGTGGATATGAAGTATTGAATACAGTCTCATGTTAATATCAAGTGCCGAGTTTTTATTTCGAGAAACGAGCCAAACAAATAAATAATGAATCTATCATCAATGTGACTATAACCTGTACAAACAGACATATTTATCTATCTAGCCATCTAGCTATCTTGCTATCTAGCTATCTAGCTATCTATCTAGCCATCTGTCCAGCAAGTTAGCTTGCTAGGTTACTTATCAAAGGTCTAGGTTAAAAAAGCCAAAAGAGAATATTTATCAAGCTTAATGTGGGCTAACTATCAAAACATATGCGGACTATTTGAAACTATTCATTCTATCCTTAGACCCCCCCCCCAACCTATTTACTCAGACTCTTTATTGAAATGTGAAACAGATTCCTTTGGATTTGAATTAATGAGATTTCTACAGCTTGGAGTCTTGTCTCAAATACAACATTTGATCCCATTCTTCTGTGTTCAGCTGTGTTAAATTTTTTGATGCAGTTTTGTTGGCATTGTTAGAGGAGGTGGTTTGCCAGACAAAGCCATCTGGCTGCCTTTGCGACTCTGTTCTTCCGCATTTGTTTAAGGAGGCTCTCACACTGATCTTGAATATTATCAACAGCTGTCTGTCTTCTGGTACATTTCCCCAACAGTTGGTTTCAACATATTGGGGTGGAACCCTTACTCTAGAAATCTGGATTGATCAAGCTGTACTGTCAAACTTCCAATTTCCAAGTTGCCTTTCCTTTGAACGATTTTGGAAAAAGTAGTCAAAATGCAGTTTAAATAGTTCTAAAATGCCCCTATGCACCTGCCTCAAGTCAGCAGACAAGACGCAATTAAAATTATCAAGAACTAAGCGCAGGCTCAGAGGGGGTCAATCATTTTCCGTTGGTGGCCCCTCTCTTTGAAATGACCTCCCACTGAACAGTTGTCCCAATGGGTCATAAAAAGTGTGATGGATGATGCGAAAAAAAAAACATGTTTTGAACTGAAAAAAAAAAAAAAAAACAAACTTATGGACAGTGAGTCTGGTCCACAAACTGAGCTGTTGTTAAGTATATTGAGGGTTTAGGCTCCTATGCTCTCATCCCTCATTACAATATTATCCTTGGGAATGCTTTGTACAAAATTACCCTCACATAATGAAAGGGTGTACTTTTAAAATGCTTCGCTAGAGGGCGTCTATTCGTTTGTTGTCTCAGTTAAGCTAATAGGAGACACGTGAAACGATGAAAGGATTAGTTCAATGACTAAATCCTCAGTCATTTGTCTGAGACTTCACAAGATGACGAATCAGTCTCCGCTACCCCGCAGTCTCCATGCATTGACAAAACCTTTGTTCAATTGACGTTTTAGAACTGCTTTTAAATCAGAATCAGAATCAGAATCATCTTTATTGCCAAGTATATAGAACACACAAGGAATTTGTTTCCGGTAGAACACGCTGCACTAGTATCGTTGTCAAAAAAACTGCTAAGTGGCACTATACACTTCCATTTTGGCTACTGTTGAAAGAGTTCAAAGAGTTAATGGCTTGGGGGAAGAAGCTGTTTAAATGTCTGCTGGATTTGGTGCGAATGGATCGGTAGCGCCTGCCTGAGGGGAGTAGCTGGGAAAGGTGGTGGGCAGGGTGCGGAAGGTCCAGTAGGATTTTCCGCGCCCTAGTTTGGATTCTTGCAGTGTGCAAGTCCTCGAGAGTGGGTAGGGCTGTGCCAATGATTTTTTTCTGCCGTCCTAACTGTCCGTTGAAGTCGGATTTTGTCCATTTTTCTTTTTCAAGGTGGAACTGTCTTCAAAAGTTGTCTGTTTCAGGCGAAGGAATAGCCCATCTAGCCAATTCTGATGAGGGCCGTCCACCATGTTTTTATTTGAACACATTTACCAGTGAAGTGGCACTAAAAAGGAAATATAAAGTTTACACATACGCTGAAAAAAAAATATTATTATTTTGGTTGTATTTGATGTTTTTCTCACATTTCACTCATTGTACTTATGTATTTTTTGTTTGTTTGTTTTTGTGCCGTCTAAACAATGTCCTTTGAACGTGTCAAAATAATCCACATGTTCATACAGACCTGCAAATACTGTGATAGAGAAAATGTGTCACACATAGTAACTTAACTCATTTCAGTAGATTGTGAGGATATTTTAACTAATTCACTGCAAGACGATGGGCTAAAATGTGTCCACTCCAGTACCAGTTTTGTTGTTGTTGTCATTTTCACTCAAATTCCTGGACCTACAGAATATTGAGTTTTAGGACAACATAAACATTCAAAGCAGTGTAAAAAACATAGACTCTCTTCTTTCATCAGAAAAAAAGAGTTAATTCCTAAGTTATATGGGTCTGGAGTAAAATGAGTTGCAGGTCACGGCTGTACAAAAGGAAAATGCTGCCCCCTCGTAGAAGGGAAAAACATTGCCAGAGGTCTGACCAGCACTTTCATGGCACTCCCAGCAAGAACAAAACAAAACCCGAACAAATACAGGAATGTCGCTCCACGTCATATTTTCAATTCCCGAATAAATTCGGGAATGGCAGTGAATGAGTTAAAGAGTTTGGTGATATCCTTATATGACAAGCGACTGGAAGCTAGCGTGCCTTTGTAACCCAAGCATGGAAATGGTGAGTGTGTATATAATGTTGTGCATTATAATTGGTAATTACAAATGTAGTTTTTTTTCCCAGGCCTCCAACTCGACTGAAATTGCTAACTATGAGTAAAACGATATTTTGTGGCCACAAATTAGTATTTTGTGCGAATCTTTAAGATGTTTTGTTTCTGCTAATAGTGCATTTTTTTTCCTCCCAAAGCTTTGTAAATGTCCGAAAAATGCAATTGTAAAATCTGTAAAAAGAGCAAGGTGCCTCTGACTATCAGTCATTGGGCTTTTTGCAACTCATTCAGCATATGAAAGCCTTAAAGGACAACCGACATCACTTTTTTGTTTCCAAACATCAGAAAAACATTTTATAGCATCTGAAATACCCAAAACACGCAGTATGATATTTTTATTCAAATGCAAAACACCAATAACCATGACTTAAAGTGTCCAAAATCTGCCAAAAAATTGAGCTGCGAATTGGGCATTTTCAGAAAGTCCCGCCCCCAGTTCGTGACATCACGCCAAGACGTCTTGCATTGCTGGACAATCGAAACAATGGCTTCAGATTATTCGGAGAATATGCTTTCTTGTTACACATCCAGTTATGAATATGATTGAAATAGTTCTGAAGAGGAAAGCATACATTTTTGCAATCGATTAAATAATTTATTCCGTGCCGTTTTGAGGCAACATTGGGGGGAAATGGATCACCAAAAAAGAGGCAGAAAATGGCGTCCAAGTTCCTGTGAGGAATTAATCAGCCCGTTTCCACAGGCTGATAAATTCCTTCCATGGAGCTTGGTCGCCCTCTTCTGGCGGCTTTTTGGTCCAACATGAGGTTTTCAGACCAAACAAGTACAGCAAAATACATTGACGTGATGGAAGGACTGCTACAATGTGTCTTTTTATCGGTCAGGGGCGTTCCTTCAGTGACGTCACGTACGGACTCGTCACCAACTCAAAAACAAGACTTCCTGAATATTCAGTGTGAGTCTTAAAACGTAAAATATAGCTATATGCGGTGGAATCTTTGTAAAATACGCTCAGTAGAAGTCATTTGAAGGCATTTTACAAATTATGGACATAACTTGTCCGGAGACGTCGGTTGTCCGTTAAGAGGCAGTGATGGGAGTCGCGTAAAGGTAACTTAGCTCAGATGGCCACGATTCCAGTGCAAGCGTAGCCACACTAATGTGTAATATTCTTCTACAGCTTCAATCAATGTTGACCATAATATACAAACACACCCTGTCATTGTAAAATATTTTATTCCTATTTATTTTGTCTTTGATCACTGTTGATCACTTTACCAGCAGTGTTATTAGTGAGGAAAAGAACGTTCATCCCCGACGTGGTGAATCATCACAGACGCATAGAGCCGTACAACATCAGTGTTCAGACACGCTAGCTCTAGCGCACTGTTTTTAGAAGCTTCGTATTAATGTCAGATGCTGCTTTCTCATTGTTTCCTCTTGCAGGTCTCAGTGCAGACACACACTTTAAACAAGTTCAAGTGCGGCAATAAATCATCATTTATGTACGTATCGTCTTACAACCTTTGTGTGGAATTCCGTTGCTGTCGAGGTATATATTTGTATTATCAAGCTGGCATGTTCAGACAGCAATTTGGGATGAATGAATGAGAACATGAAGTTTGACATGATCGAATAGCTTGTTAACATAATGCAAGAGTGTCTACATTGGAAAGGTACCAGATGTGGATATTTTTTTATCATGGGAACACACCTGATCCTTTTCCAAAGTCAAAGGTGCGCCAAATGTGATTTACTATGAAAAGAAGCAACACAAAAATCCACAAAAATGCGAACAGAGGAGGGAAACCTTTGTAATATACCTTTACTGTATTGTACATTTATTCAAATGACACACAAACGGATGGGCCAGAAATGTAAAAATATATATATATATATATATCAATTGTAATTGATATAAAACTTGTGACTTAAAGAAACGTAAGAATTACAGTCATTAAACTGTTTTACTATGAACGTGTGGATTCTTGATAATCTCATAAAATTGCAATATTATTTGCTATTGTTGCTAGCTTCGGAGCGGTCCAACCTTAATGATGTCCGTTTATTCTTGTAAAGTCCATCTTAAAAATGGCTTTATCATTATATTTGCAACAAAATCAATTTCTTGTCCTTCTTCCGCCATTCTGGGTTGACTAAACTGCTCTTAAATCGACACGAAAATATATTTGTTTATGCAGCTCGCTACATATACAGTGTGCTAGCTCTGTGAAGGCATTCCGGTAGATTTCTGATCGTGGTAACAAATGATGGCTGAAATGTGATTGGTTAAATGCTTAAATATGAAAACACATTTGGAAGCAGCACAACAGGGGAAAAGCAATGACAATTTGCGATTATTTAATAAGAATTCATCGAAGATTGACAAAATATAATTCTCATTAGTCTCTGATTCCAGATATTTTTTAGCCCAGCACAGAAGGCCTTGCAGGCCTTGATGGCCCACCACTGCTTTCTACCCAGCTACTATCACAGAGGAAGCCACCTGCTTGCCTGCTGTTCTTCAAGACAGACGGTACTTTAAAAAGACAATAGAAGGCCTCTCCAGCTGCACAAAAGGAGAACTTGTGTGAAAACACCATCGCAAGGGCAGGAACATCTAAGGTCACCTCTCATTTTTTCATTTTTTTTAAAGCAGAACATGATTTAAACAACATCATAAGCTCGGCCTCAAAATAACAAAGTTGTCGGTTTGTACTTAATGACCAAAGAAAATCCCCTCCCACAATAATGTGCTATCAAGTGGAAAAGAGAATGACTGTTCACAGGAAACACACCAGACAGTGATGCATAGCTTCACCGTAATGAGCACACGATCTTCCTTCTATCCAACAAACTAATAGAATCCTCTGAAGATGCTAAACTCCGGTTTGAAGATGGAATGTTGTGTGCAAAGTGAAGATGGAAGTAGATCCTCCCACGTCCTTTACTATTCCGATACAGACTCATAAAGACTCGTCTGGAGAACATGAGGGCTGCAACATGGCTTTTATAAGAACGCCATCCACATCTGCCACGCACTGATTTCTTCAGGCCCTTCTCTGTCTGCCTATATAGCTGTTTACTCCCTTGGAGGATTATAACCGCGTAGTTTTATTGAATCTGTTTGAAAGGTGCTGATTTGTGTTGATGATCGCTTGGTACGCTGTCATTTGTGGTGCCAATTTTGAATTATAGCTCGTGAGAAGGTGAGCGCTAGAGATTCCGAGTTCTTGCCAATTTGGAGACGAAAGTTCTGATTAAAACATTGTCAAATCAGTGCGCTAAAATTCATAGTTCAGAGTGATCTTGTTCTATTGATTGAAATGTGAGGGACCAAATGTTCCCCAGGTACTCTACATGGATGGTAAACGTTTGCACCAATTTTCAAAAATGTACAACCAGAACATCTTGAGATTCCACCCTATTAAAAAATCTTCATAACCCAAAAGCAATTTAATGACCGTTATCTACATTGCATGACAGTAAGCGGCTTGAACCGATTCTAATGCAGATAGTCATCTTGTTCCAGTTTCATCTATTCCAGATCTCCTGCACGTGGGGCAGGGAGGGACAAGCGAAGGAGGCTGACTCGAGATATAGGAGGAAAAAAAAAACAGTTGTCCCCTTTAGGCATCCGAACAAGTCTGAACTGTTCTTCTGCCGCCCCTGATGTTGCTGCTTGTGTTGAGGCCACACCAGGCAAAGCTGTCCCAGTAACAGAAAAAAAAAGTTAGCAGTTTTGACACTCTCCTGTAGGGATGCAGGACGCCAACTGTTGAGCTCCAAACGTGTTGGGTGATACCTTCTGACGCGCTGCAGAAACAGAATTGGGGAGCGTTGACTGGATATGCTACAGGTGGAGACGCACAGAGCAGCAAGCTGTCACCCGGTTTCCGGAGCAAAGAACCTCAGGTGAGATTGGATTATGTTCTTTCCGACCATATTGATCTGAGAAGATATACCACATGATTAATGAACTGTTTAGGATATGATTTCGAGTTCTTGTTTTTGCACACTGTTGATCTTCATGTAGAACAATTTGAAACGCTGCCAACTCCTTAATGTTTTCGCGGACGTCTACATTTCTGAAAAATCAAACAAAACATATTTGTGGCTTCACAATGTGCTTAAGATTTCACGTCACGGGGTTGAAACTTTAGCAAGCCCCATTACATTGTTCGAGTTGCGCTGGAAAATGAGGAATGTCCAAATGTAACACAGCTGAAGTCATTTAGTGCAAGAGAAGTTGGTCCTTTGCACACGATGGTGCAGACCAGGGAAAATTAATATTATGCCTCTGCTTCCTACCGCCGCTTTTGTGCTTTTGTGTGTTCGCCATCTGACAGCATTCATGTCTTTCTTGTGGCCTGGCACATACTAGACAAAGAAATTTCTTCCCTCCCCCCCCTCTCCGCACATGTCTGGTGTGTCTAAACAATGCGTCTCATAGACTTTAAGTACAGTGATGACACTTAATCCTCCTTCCTGTCTCACCTTTACTCATCTTTTTTCCTCCACATTTTTTTTTAATTCTCTACGTTGCCGTGGGCGTACTCGATGTTGGGATGTGGAGGCCTCTAAACTCATCGCAAATGTGTTATTGATGAAGGCATTTGATATAGTTAAGAGCTGCTGGGATTATTTAGCACTTTGGTGGACATACATGAAAGCATTTGAATGGATGCGTGGGTGTTTATATTCATTCCTTTTTCGTGCTTGAGAAGGAAACACATTTAACGTTGTTTCAGTCCATCTGGCTTTTTAAATCATGTTGTGCAACAGTTGTGGTAATGGGAGACGATAGACAAGCAGATTTGGGGTTACAGAGGATGTTTTAGTTGGATTAGGAATTGACTAATTTATGTTGGATGTGATCTCTTCATTAGGGTGTTGTGTTGAATATGTAGTATAAATGTTCTTTACATGAGAATTGATTGTGTACATGCACAGAAAGTTCACCATACAGTACATTCAGCAAAAATATTCCACTGTGTTGATTTTCCTTGAAAATTGTTGACTTCTCCCCCCTGAGAGTGAAGAAAAAGATGTTGGACTTGTGCGGGAGAGTTTTGACACTAAATGTCTCCAAAGTATGTTGTGATGAAAATGTAAAAAAAAAATAAACAAAAAAAAAACATACTCAAATTGTATTTTAGGGCCCAAAACGGTAATTTATGATAAATGGTAAAGCGACAAAACTGCAACAAAGCAAGCAAATTGTTTTTACGTACATCTTCAAGTTGAGGCTCCATAAAAGTGACAACTGTTCTTCCTTTGTTATGAAATACAGGAAATCTTAAAATATGTCATTGAACTGCTCAATTTACAATTTTATTGCAGTTTCCTGCCTTGTTTTTTTTTTCATTTCACGGTTTTACCCACCATTTTTTGCAATCTACAGTCACATACCTGTCAAAATAGCTAATAGTTGCCCTTAGAAATTATGACAATTCCCGTATATCAATTTGGATCGTTCGTACAACAGCTTGCTTAGGCAACATAGGATTAGTAATGCTGATTAGGTGATACCAGAGCAAATCAGGCCAGTCGTTAGTCAGGACAATAGGAGCAATCAGTGGAGCCGCAGGGAGTCGTCCTCTGCTCCCCCCAACCTGAGAGCAGGGACCTATCATAGCGGAGTCCGGCAACGCCATGTCTGGACAGTAGGGATACATATTGGCCGAAGCTACCAGTAAGACTTTAGTTCGCTGAAGAACCATCTTGGAAAAGAAGCGGAACGTCCTTCACCTTCAAAGAAGTACAGATGAAGGCTGAGGAAACCTTTTCATCGATGGACCACTCCTGTACGACTGAGAGCTTACACAGACGTCCCGTATAAAAGTTGTAGTACACCGTACATTATTTGAAATGATTAAAAAAAACGCTAACGCAAGCAGAAATGCAGACCGCTTGTGCGCATTATGCTGACCGTATGCATCGATTTAAAAAAAAATAATACAGTAAATATACAATTGAGGATTAATTTTGCTTGTTTGCCGTGACTATAGTAGCGATTGGCGGCGGCATTGTCGTTGGCTACCAGCAGTTGAGACGGATTGGATTTGAGCCAAAATGGTCTTTGTAAAATCAATCCACATAAAAAAAATGTTTTTCCTCTATAAAAGTTGTAGTGCGCCGTACATTATTTGAAATGATTAAAAAAAAAACATATAAAATATAGGTATGAATACAGGAAGTTGACAGGTATCCAATCAAAACAGCAAAACTCATAGACAAAAATGAGTGATCTCAAAATTATTTCATGGAATCAATTGAGGATCCTAGCACTTAGCACAAAATAAAACGTTTATGCTGCTCAAACCACACAAGAAGACTTTCATCCCACCAAGGGATTGTTATGATATGCTGTGATGTATAATCCAAAGCTCTATTCTTTTGATGGCATGTTGTTGGCTGAGTGACAGCATCTCCCACCGTTTGCACGCAATATCTGAAGGGGGAATTGCCATTTCTGGGTTCCGTCATGGTTCCGACTTGCCCCTAAATCACTACTTTGTGATGCTGTTGGAGTTAAGCTTCTGGAAATGGCTTGCGGGTTGGGCTTCCTCCAAAAACGTTGCCATAAGACCTCATTTCTTTGTCTGTTATCTTATATTGAGGTGGGAGTTTATAATCAAGGCTTTTAACTCATTTGCTGCCAGGCATGTGAAAACATTTTTCCACTCCAGTGCCAGGGTTTTTGTCATTTTCACTCAATTTGCAGGACGCACAGAATTTTGAGTTTTGGTATGACATAAACATGAAAAGCAGTGTAAGAAACCTTAGACTCTCTTCTTTCATCAGAAAAAAAAAGGTAATTCCTAAGTTATATGGGTCTGGAGTTATATGAGCGGGCGGCTGTACAAAAAGGCAAATGCTGCCCACTCATGGGAGGTTAAAAAAATTGCCAGAGGTCTGACCAGTGCTTGATCAGCACACATCCTCAAGAAAAAAAAACCCAGAATAATTTGGTAGTGAATGAGTGAAACTCATTTGAAATGTTCCATTGTCAGATGAGTTTGGTCAACCTTTGAAAGAATCCAAGTGTGGAATATATTGAGGAATATAAATATGTTGTCATGAAAAAAAGGCATCTGGGGAAGGGGGGGGGGGGGGTGACAGGAGCAAGAACAAAAGAAGATGAAATTGTTCAGGTGTATTCTTTCAACATCTCCCGCTCCCTTGTTTGGTATAATTACATCTGATCTGCCCTTCCTGTTCTCAACTGTTTGATACTCGTGGAAGATGCATGATGTTCAACAAAGATTGCTCACTCGATCATTGACGTCACTTTAAAATACAAGTGGCCTTTTATGATGAAGTCTTCCACCTTCACCCTGCGGTGCTCTGTATAAAATTCCGGCTTGATGCCAACACAATGTAGATGGAAATAAACACTGTTATACTCTGTTCTCCCTGTGATGAGAGAGGACAACGTGGGAAACCTTTTTTTCAACATTCTTTTTGTCATTAAAGCTGTCAGGATGAATGAAGTATAGTTTTCTTTCATGAGGACCGGTTCTGACAGAGGCCCTCTGACACTCTGATGTGGGTCAGGCGGCCCCCGCAATGAAAATGACCAAGTTCCAAATGATGAATAGCTTGTTTTTTTTCCCTGCATTCTTTGTTGTTACAAAATCACTCACTGCGGTTTTTCTACGCATAGTTTCTGTATGGATTGCGTTTTGATTATTATTACTGTAGCTGTCATATACTGTTGAGATGAGTGAAAATTCTGGAATTGGACCAACATCTGTGAGCTGTTTGTATAAAACAATCGTTTTTCTCTTGCATATGATTTTGCTGATCTGGTGCATATATAAAGGCAACACACGATCCAAAATGTTTGAAATACTGCACAACCAAGGTTGGTACAGTATATACTGGCGCACTGGAGTATAAGGCGCACCCCCACTGAATGGTATATTTTCAAACGTTTTCCAGATGTAAGAGGCACCGCAGTATAAGGCGCACACCCACTGAATGGTGTATTTTCAATCTTTTTCCATATATAAGGCGCACTGGAGTATAAGGCCCACCTTCAATGAATTTAAAAAGTTTTCCAAATATAATATATATATAAGTTTCCAAATATAAGGCACAAAAGTGTTCCAAATATAAGGCACACCACATAAGGCGCTTCAGTAGATGTTGGGGTTACGCACCACTTCTTCTAGAGGGGGAAATGGAGTCAATAGTTGCGAGACCTGTTGTGGCACAATATTAATTCACATATAAGGCGCACCTGCGTATCAGGCACAGGGCAATCTTTTAAAGAAAATAAAGGCTTTTGGGTGTGCCTTATATACTGGAAAATACGGTAAGTTGTAATATCGGCGATATACATCGAGAGATTTTTCCATTGTGCCTTAGAAAAATCAATTCATTGCGACCAAATCTGTGTGTGGCTGTACTTAAACTGTTGCGAGAGTTGCGATACCATGTTATCAACATTTCAACATGCAATTTGTAACATAATGCTTCCTGTATGTCCCGCCCCAGGTTGTAAAGATGAGCCGCTGGATTTTCACCGCGGCGCTGCTGCTGATGTTTTTCATGACCCACGCTGAAGCTCAGGGTGACAATTTGCGATTTGAATGAACTATAAAATCTCTCAAATTGGGTATCTGAATGTTTTTATGTTTTTGCATTGTCTATTTTACAGGCCGATGTGATAATGTGCAAGCGGCAGACATTGTTTTTTTGGTGGATGGATCTTCCAGTATCGGCAAAGCTAACTTCCTGCAGGTGAAGGGCTTTATAGCCGGAATCATCAAACCCTTCGCAGGCTCTGTCAGCGAGACAGGAATTCGCTTTGGGGCTGTACAGTACAGTGACACCTCCAGGTAACGGATGATGACACTGAAGTTGACTTCTTTACTGCAAATCAGTCAAGTTTGAATGGATTCTTCTGTAAATCCAGGGTTGAGTTCACCTTGACAACATATCAAAATGGAACGGAGCTCATCAAGGCTGTGCAGAATATGAACTACAAGGGTGGAAATACGCGCAGTGGTGCTGGTCTCAAGTTTGTCGCTGATAATTTCTTCAACCCCACATATAGCCGAAATGTCCCGAAGGTATGGGAGGCGACTAGGTCACTCATTTGAATGATCTTTTCTGATTTTCTAATGCTCCTTTTCAATTGTCAGATCACCATCTTGATCACAGATGGAAAGTCCCAGGACAGCGTGCAGGAAGCAGCGCAGAAGCTGCGCAGTCAGGGAGTTGACATCTTTGCAGTTGGTGGGCATCGTAGGTGCAGTTTGCTCGCCGTTAAAGATCAGCTCTGATTCCTTCCGCCTTTTATTTTCCAGGCATTAAGAGCGCCGATAGTGAGGAATTGTCGGAGATTTCCTCCAAGCCAAGCAGTGATTTCATCTCCTTTGTCAGCGACTTCAAACTGCTAGGCACTCTTCTTCCAGTCGTGAGCCCTCGGGTGTGCTCCAAAGTGGGCGGCGTCTATGCGAGCGATGGTATGTAACAAAAACAAACTTATTGGTGGAAAAACTGGTGAGACACGGCATACTATATATGCAAAGCAAAGGCAAACAGATGAAGCTAGTGAATGGGTCATTTCATGTACCGTATTTTCCGATGTATAAGGCGCACCGGAGTATAAGGTGCACCCTCAATGAACGGTGTATTTTCAAATGTTTTCCATATATAAGGCGCACCAGACTATAAGGCGCATCTTCACCGAATGAAAAAAAGGTTTCCAAATATAATATATAAATATGTAAGAGTTTTCCGAATATAAGGCACACCACATTATAAGGCGCAGTGGTAGAGGCTGGGTTTACACACCATTTCTACAGGAGGAAATAGAGTCGGTGGCTGCTGACAATAGTTGCGAGACCTGTTGTGGCTCAATATTACTTCACATACAAGGCGCACCTTTGTATAAGGCGCAGGATCATCTTTTGAAGAAAATTAGGACTTTTGGGTGCGCTTTATACACCGGATGATACGGTAACCTCGTGTCTTCACAATTTCTGATCCATTTCCTATCCCAAAAGTGCCCGATGGAGTTAAATATGGGCACTTCATTTTTCCTCAACAAACTAATCTAATGGATGCCTTCATCCTTATGTGCACTGAGTTGCAGTCCTGTTGAAATTCAAAAGGTCTTTGCCAAATTGTCTAAAAGGCGGAGTCAAGTGAAGGAGGGATCTTACATCAGTGCCTCTCAATACTTTCATCCACATTGCGAATGACAGCCAAGTGTGTTTGTTGTCCATATCCGCTCCAAGTAAAACAACTTCTCTTCTCTTCTTAGAAGCATATTCCAGTCCGGCCAACATTCAGTTCACAGGGGTGACGTCTGATTCTCTCAGATTCCGCTGGAATTCAGCAGGTGGGCCCTTGAGGGGCTATGTGGTCCAGTATGTACCCCTCTCTGGCCAGGGTCAACCTATCACAGCGGAACTGCGGCAGGTCAGTGCAGATCGTTTGAGATAGATGGAGTATTTATTGTGGGCAGGTGGCTGGTTATTGCTTTGCTATGACTGAGATTGAAGACGCTAATTATAGCTTAAGTCAATTGTGCTCGATTGGTAACTCAGGCTAAGTATCAACATGCCTTGTGGTGATTATACAGATCTTGTTGATGTTTTCAAACCGAAATCCCCTTTGCTCCTTGTGTCTCTTCCTTCAGGAGACACTGTCTGCTAGTCAGAGAAGCTTTACTGCGCGACCTCTAAGGTCAGGAACTGACTACCTTGTGAGTGTCATTGCTCAATACCCCAACAGTGTTGGAGAATCGGTTTCCGCTAATCAACAAACTAGTAAGTACTAGTCGGCTCTCGCAGATGATCGAAATGTCTTGAAAAAATGGAGGACATGAAGTATATGTGTTGGTATCACTCGACGTCTATGAGTACTGTATTATGAAAAAACACACACACACAGCAAGTTGGACATTTAACGCTCTACTAATGTGACAAAAAAACAGTGGCGGGCCATGGGTTTCATGGCTAGGCCTTTAGCTGTGCTACGTCTGAATCGCTCCACAGCTGCGAGTGTGGTGTGATTTACTACATAATCCACTAGAGGGTGCCGATAGCAAAGGAAATAACTTGTGACCTGAAGAAACTTAAGAAATACTGTCATTAAATGGTTCTAATTTTTACTATGAACGTGTGGATTCATGATAACATCATAAAATTGCAATATTATTTGCTAACTTCGAGCTGTCCAACCTTAATGAAAAGTCCGTCTTGAAAATGGCTTTAACACTATATCTTCAACCGAATCCATTTCTTCTCCTTCAGCCATTGTGGGTTGACAAAACAGATATTAAATTAACACAATAAGATATTCACTTATGCATCTCACTACAGATACAGTGTGCTAGCTCTGGCCAGTATGCTCTTATCACTAGCGGCTAGTGATACTAGGATTGGCTAATGACTCGCCAATCATGTGACGGGCCAATCATAGTTTGCAAAAACTCTGACGTTTTCAGCGCCTTCCAGCAGGCCTTGGGTTGGTAACTCAAAATCCAATTGGTTAAAGCAACAGTCTCATTGACATTTATTTATACGCTCCAGGGCCTGCAGAACTGATTGTGAAGGCGTCCAGATTTCTGACCTTGGTAACAAAGGATGGCTGACATATGATTGGTTAAATGCTTAAATACAAAACAAATCTGGAAACGGCTCGACGGGGGAAATGTAATGAAAGGAAGCTGAAAGACAATTTGGAATTATTTAATAAGAATTCATGGACAAATATAATTATTATTATATTTATATTAAATATAAACATTAGTGTGTGATTCAGATATTTTTAGGCCAGCAGAGAAGGCCTGCAGGCCCTGATGGTCCACCACTGCCCAAAATAATTTTCTACTTGTCAATTTTAGTCTTACATAATCACTATTGTCTATGCATATTATAGATATGATTTTCATATTACAATGTTGGATGAGACGTCTGTGTGTAGTGTTTTTTTACTCTGCATTCCCAATGACTTGTGACCTGAAGAAATTTAAGAAATACTGTCATTAAATGGTTCTAATTTTTACTATGAACGTGTGGATTCATGATAACATCATAAAAGTTTTGGAGGAAGAAATATATAGTTTTTACTTTTCTACACAAGTCATCAGATATTCTTATACTCTAAACGAATGTCTATTCTATGTAGGGTCCTTGCCTGGGATCTCAGGTCTTCGTATGATCCAAGCGGGGTTTGTCAGTCTGTCGTTTGGTTGGGATCCGCCTTCATCTCCTGTCCAGGGCTACCAACTTACCTATGGACCACGAGGTCGGACACTCACCTCTGTATTTTTCTATTTTCTTAATACATCATATTACAAGTAATGAACTGCAGTAGCTCGGCTTTGATTTAATTGCCCGTCAAGTGGTGCCAATATTGATTATATGGATTTCTCAAAGGCCCGCCAAAGGAGAATTAAAAAAAAACTGAAACAACCTGAGAATGTACTGTAGTCAAAGCCGAGGAAAAACATCAGTTCACTTAACAATTTGCTCCCTTGAGGCATTAGCTGTCAGGTACACATTTCCTGCCAAAACATTACCCAAAATTTCAGGCAGATTTGTATCACTCTTTAGCCTGAATATACAGTATAAATGAAGTGTTACTCTTGCGAATTGTTTGAAATTCCTGGCTGTGTCATACTTCATAACGGTGTCAATATCTGAGGCGTGGCCCCCAAAGGCTGATATAAAGCGTTTCTTAAACTGAGCCTGTGGCTGGAGTGCCAGTATCACGTGGAGAGGCGCTACTCATATATCCCTGCTGCTTTTTCTGTGAGTCAGTTATCGAGGATGGTATTTACCTCTACAGATGACGATTTGGCATGACTTCAGAGACTGATTGTAATCTTCAGACCACCATCACATGAGGGACATGTTTGTGATGAGATTTGCACGTTCTGAAGTAGTCTTTGCGATCAAAAATGTTTTCTATGTGACCTTACAGAGTACAGTACTGTATATTCAACAACACACGGTATGTGTGGATGTAATTAGCTCTCACTTGTTTATTTATTTGCCTTGGTTCTAATCTGGACAAGTAGGTCAGCCATCTGGTCAGCAATTGGTGGAGTCTTTGTCTGCGGACTCCACATCTGTCAAGCTGGAGTCACTTCAACCCGACACGGAGTACGTTATTAGCCTCTACCCGCTATTTCCCCGGAACTCTGCGTCACCAGCTACCCTCACTGCTCGCACTTGTGAGTAGCCTCCATGACCAAATATTGACAAGGGATTATTAAATACACCCACACAAGGGATTCATCAAAACATTGTCAGATATGCTGAATTTACCATATTTTCCACATTGTAAGGCGCACCTAAAAGCCTTCAAATTTTTCAAAACCTGACCATGCTCTTTATAATCCGGTGCGTGTTGTAAGTGGAAAAAGTTTTAAAATATGTCATTCGTTGAAGGTGCACCTGATAATGTTATGCATCTTATATATGGAAAACGTAAAAAACATTGTCATTCATTGAAGGTGTGCCTTAAAATGCTGGGCGCCTTATAGTCCGGAAAATGTGCTACTAGGATAGTCATATCTCGTTGGGTTAATGGTGCAGTCGAACTGACTCTGTGAGGTTGTTTCCCGCATTTACTTTTCATTATCATACAACACCGGATACATACTTACTGTTAATTACATGTTTTACCGTTTAACACACATTAAATGTTTAGATTTACATCCTCTTACTGTATTTGTGCTGCTGGGGTATTCTTTTCGAGTAGACTTGGAGCTATGAAAGCTTTACGGAGATCTTGAAAGTAAAATCAATGTCAATGAATGATATATTTTAAAACTTTTTACATATAAGATTCACCGCATTATAAGGCGCACCCACAATGCAAGACATATTTCAAACGTTTTTCCATATTCAGTATAAGGTGCACCGGATTGTAAGGCGCACCTTCAATGAATGACATATTTAAAAACCTTTTCCATATATATACAGTAAAGTCTCGTTATATCGATATTCAAGGGAGTCCGAAAAAATATCGATATAACCGGGACTATCGATATATCCGACCCTGTTTGCATGTAATTTTCTCTGTGCGTGCATAGAAATAGTATCGATATAACCGGGACTATCGATATATCCGATATCGATATCACGAGACTTTACTGTATGATGCACCGCATTATAATGTGCACACGCAACGAATGACATATCTCAAACGTTTTTCCATATATAAGGCGTACCGGATTCAATGAATGAATTATGTAAAAACTTTTTCCATATATAAAACGTACCAACAACAAATGACATATTTAAAACATTTTTTCCAGATATAAGGTGCAATGGATTATAAGGCGCATGGTCAGCTTTTATAAAAAAAATGAAGGCTTTTAGTCGCGCCTTATAATGCGGAATATACAGTAAATCACTATAAACATGTCTGTGTGAGAAATTACTTTCAAGGGTAATACATACTTCACATGGACTACTTGTTTATTTTCTTGCTTGTATACAGTGAGTGTCTGTGTGTGTTTGTTTTCCTTTGATTGTACATGTCAGTGCGCCTGGAGGCAGTGCAGCAGTTATCAGTGGAGACAGAATCAGAGAGCAGCGTTCGTGTGCTGTGGAGAAGCGTCAGCGGTGCGGTTGGCTACCGTCTGGCATGGGGAGTCGTCACAGGTCAGGACAGCAGCCGGCGCGTCAATAGTGAAATGCTACAACTTTTACTTGAACTTTCCTCATTTGCAACAGGTCTAGATATTGAAACTGCTGAGATTGCTGGAGACAGCGAGACATATACTATATCTTCACTCCAGCCAGATACAGAGTACATCCTCACTGTGATTCCACTCTATCAAGGCAATGTTGAGGGACTCAGGGAAACAGCCAGATTCACAATTGGTAAGTTGAAGTACTTTGAACCTCACCGCCAAATTGGTAAGGCTTACGTGTTGTCTTGCAACCTGTTACGCATTCATTCTGTTTCGGAAAATGTTCTACATCTGTGGTCATTACGCATGCACACCATCTGCTTCTGGTGACCAATCAATGTCCATACAGCTCCCTTTGAAAAAAACATTCTGAAGGCTGAGTCACTGACTGTTCTAGAGATGTGAATTGTGAATACAGTAAAGTCTCGTTATATCGATATTCAAGGGAGTCCGAAAAAATATCGATATAACCGGGACTATCGATATATCCGATATATATCCACTTGATGTTGTAAATAATTTTTGAATGAGACGCAGTGGCCCGATTGTAATCTTTCACTTGAGCCACAAAAGGGCGCTGCCTTTATTTTTAACAGATCACTCTGATTTTTTTTTTCTTTGACACTCAAAGATATAGCACATTTTCTCCCACTTTGATGCATGTCATTTGAGCTGAATACATTCTACCGGGCTGTGTCTGCAGTTTTAAAAATCCAGAGAGCTGTTTCGGTACTGAAGTAAAAAATAAATAAAGTAGAGCTGTCAGCTAAATATTATTGATCGCAATTAACAACCATGGTGGAATAATTACCAATTAATAATGTCCGCAATGTGCCACTGCACATCATCAACTCAATAACTACTGTTTTCCTCAGACCGCCAGTTGCAACAAGTCCTCAATGCAGCAATCACCAGTCCCTCCTCCATTCGACTCACATGGAGAATCATTCCATCGTCTCAAGGCTACCGCCTGGAGTGGCTAGCGGGACAAGGTGATTTGTCAAATGCGACCAAGCACTTGAATGGGTTATCAGTAAATCATTCATTATAAAATCACCTGATATTTTATTTGGTACATATTCTAATCCAAGTGTGTGTGTGTGTACATTTGAAGTGACAGATTATAATTTAATCAAATGTAGTGTGTATAACCTAGTGCCCTCTTGTGGTGAGCCAGTAGAATGCAACGACCTGCGATCGTAGCGCGTGTAATAAAAGTGCCTCAAATCGTTTGCGTGGCAAGACGACCACCATGATCTGTGTGTTGCTTTGGGCAAGTGGGTTCGGTAAAAGTTCTGGGTAGGGTTGAGTTTCTTTATTCGGACTGCCGTCGGAGGGAGAAAGCAATTGACGTATGCCTCCCGTACTTCTGTGGCGCATGCTTTGTTTGGTCAGGCATCGCTAGTCGAACAAGCAAATACGATTTGCTCATATATTTACAATCAGCAACAAGCAAAATGTTATTTAAAACGACTGCTACTATCCGTTAAGTGACAGAGTAAGTGTATGGCGTTTGTTCCATATGCTGTGAACATCACTTTGAGGAACTATGTTCGCTAAATTTATGTCATTCAAGTATCCTTGTGACAGTAGTCCATATGCAATACAATTAGCCATTATTTGACCTACACCTGCATTAAATTAAATAGTGTTGGAAATATTTATAAAGTTGATTTGTCAACAGGTGGCAGTCCCCAGACCTTGTCTTTACCAAGGAGCACCAGCAAATATGAGCTGACTGGACTTCGGCCCAACACAGAATACCTCATCACATTGTACACACTGTTTGAGGGTCGTGAGGAGGCCACGCCCGTCACTAGCACATTTCGAGGTTGGTGAAGATCATGTAGCCACTTGCCAGAGATAACTTGTGGGTTATATTCCATAAATGAGTTTTTTTTAAATTAATGTGGATATAAATGGGCAATTACAGAAGTCCAGCCAGTAGGGAGGGTGTCCAACCTGCGGGTGTTGGAGTCTTTGGGCAGTAAGGTCCGACTTGGCTGGACTGGCGTACCTCGGGCCACACAGTACCGCATCATTATACGAAGTCCTGAAGGTACACCGATTTATCTTGTGAATTTAAAAAAAAGTTGCTTCGTGTATGGATGATCCATTTAATGATATCCTGTTTCATGCTAGTGGGATTACAAAATATTCAGATAGTCCCCGGGAACCAGACGACTTTTGACCTCCTAGACCTGATTCTGGGCGTGTCCTATGATGTCAGCGTAACACCGCTAGTGGGAGACAATGAAGGCGAGCCAGCCAGTGTCTTTGTCAGACCAGGTGTGTCACATTGCCACACATTCTTGTCCCTTCAGGACACCTTTATTTACCTTCCCTTTTCATCTAGGGAACAAAAAAATAATAACTTAGTGCTTTCCAAACCTTTTCTATTTCATTTCAGAGCAAGATATTGGCAGAGTGTCAAATCTAAGAGTGGCGCAAGCAAACAGCCGGAGAATTCGAATAGCTTGGACAGGGGTCAATGGAGCAACAGGTTACAGGATTACATGGAGACAAGGCAATAGTAAGTCAATGTACACTGCCTAGCAATTGCCAAATGTGGATTGCGTTCATTCACTTCTGCCACCTAAAATGTATTTACATTGCTAACAACAGGGATGGACTGTATCACAATATCATAACAATAACATCATTCATTTTATTTTTCAGGTGGAGAGCAATCTCGTGACGTGGGGCCGGAAAACTCAGGTTTTATGATCGAAGGCCTGCAACCCGACGAGGCGTTGGTGTTTGGCGTGGCGGCTATCATCAACGACCGCGTCGGAGAGGCGGTGACGCTATCCTCTCGGACCAACCCGCACAGTGGGGTGGTTTATGGCCTTCGCGTCGTCGACGTCACACCTCAAAAGATACGAGTAGAATGGTTACCGACCTTAAGGGCAACTGGTTATAAGATCAGATGGCGTAATGATGTGGATGGTAAGCGAAAAGGAAACGCGTAACACTCCAAATAAATGACTAATGTGTTTCTTGGTTGTGATTTGACGCAGGAGTGGAAACTACTCGAAATGTGGCGGCCGACGTCTCTTCCTTCACCATTGACGGACTCCAGTCAGATACTATTTATAACGTGTTTGTATCTGCACTGAGTGGCTCTCGAGAGGGAAGTCCTGGCTCCCTCAATATCAGAACAGGTACTGAACTGACTTTAAATACAGTTTACAATATGTTGCTCTAAAAATGACAGGAACGTTATGCATATGAATAAGAGTTTGACAAATATTTGAATTACACTTACTATGTGGCACCCCAGAACCATATCAGTCCTCTGGCGGAACAGTGACGTCACTCCAAGTCCAGGAGAACCCAGGAGAGGTTGTTAGATTATCTTGGGTTGGCGTCCGAGGAGCAACATCTTATCGGGTGTCATGGAAAAGAACAGATGGTTGGTCTTCTACTTAGTTCACTGTCCTTTTTTTCTTTTTTTAATACATCAAAGGTTTGTGACTATTATTTAAGTGTCCAATAACTTACCTGTTCACCGTTTGGTCATAGGTGGCGAGGAGACAAGTCAGTTAGTGGGTGGAGATGTGACCGTCGTGGATCTCGACCGACTGGATCCTGGAGCCCAGTATGTGGTGAAGGTCATGGCTTTATTTCAGAACCGTGAAGGGGCACCGGTGTCTGTAAGAGTCACTACACGTAAGTTCGGGTGTAACTGTCATATATAAGTTTTGTGTTGTTCCTTACATTTTCTAATGTGCTGAATTTCTGCACAAAGCTGGTGCTAGTTCCCTGCCGGGCACACTTTTAAGAGTCGCAGAGGTAACACAGGATTCTCTGCGGC
Organism: Hippocampus bargibanti; assembly: GCF_051943395.1. Classification (NCBI taxonomy): domain Eukaryota; kingdom Metazoa; phylum Chordata; class Actinopteri; order Syngnathiformes; family Syngnathidae; genus Hippocampus; species Hippocampus bargibanti. The sequence continues at coordinate 6,430,145 of NC_142745.1, forward strand.
TGAGTTGGCAACCGTTACCAGGTGTCCAAGGGTATGTTCTGCGATGGAAAAAAGAGAATGGTAAATGTTTTTGGCATCACTATTCAGTCTAGTTACAGATCACTTTTTCAGTCCACTGATTGTTGCTTAACATTTCTTAGACCGGGACCCAGGCTTATCCGTCACACTGCCTGATTCATCGAGTTCATATCAGGTGACTGGACTTCGGCTGGGCCATCAGTACCGCTTCAGCATACAACCCACTTTTGAAAGTGGACTTGGAAGCGAGAGTTTTGCCAATGAACGCACGGGTAAGGCTTAAACATGTTATTTTTTAAATGTAGTGTACTCATAAAAAATGCAATGAGATTGAATGAAAGAGCAGTGTGTGTGTATATATATATATATATATATATATATATGTGTGTGTGTGTGTGTATATATGTGTGTGTGTGTATGTGTGTGTGTGTGTGTGTGTGTGTGTGTGTGTGTATATAAATATTTATGTGTGTGTGTGTGTATATATATTTATGTGTGTGTGTATATATAAATATTTATGTGTGTGTATATATACTGTGTATATATTTGTCTTCCCTTTGTGAGTGACACAATAACAATAGCAGAAGAACCGATCTTGACACAATTCTATCTGTTTGCTGGTGAACTGAGACGTGACATTTCTGTCAGGCGATTACACACAACATCTGACATCTTGCCTTCAAAATAATAATAGCCTCCACCCCTTCAGAATTAAGAGAAATTATATGAAAGCGTCTGTGTCCACAGTGTGTCTCGGCGGACGTCTGGATGTGGTCTTCCTCGTGCCAGCGTCTACTGATCGGATTAACCTTGTCGCACCTCTGCGCGCTCTTCTCACAAGTGCAGTGGGTTCATTCAACACTATTGGAGTGCGTGACTCACAGGTACAAAACCAAATTAAAAACTCTTGCGTTAAACAGGTTGGGTGTTTCTTTTGCTGTCTTGATTTTCTCATGGGAACATCTCATGTTTTGTTTTCTGCTCACGTCAGGTGGGCGCTGTTATCTATGGTTATAGACCCAAAATCTGGTTCCAACTCAATCGTCACAGCAGTTCAAACACATTGCTCCAAGAAATTCAGTCGACACCTTTTGGTGAAAGTCCTGGAAACAACATTGGTCAGTTTTGGGGGGAAAAATACAATGAAAATCCTAATGAATATTTTTAATGTGTTGTCGCTTAATTTAGATGTCGTATTTTGCTTCACAGGCCAGGCAATGAGTTTCGCCGCACAATATCTTCTCACCACCTCTGCTGGAAGAAGGCCAGGGGTCCCCGGGGTTGTCGTCATCATTTCTGACAAAAAATCTGTGGACAGCTTAACGCTTGCAGCTTCCGACCTCCGAAGGACAGGTGAGATATCTTACATCTCAAAAAAGTCATGGTTGAGGCAAAAAAAATACATTTCGAAGGTGATCTGACGTAATGTTTGGGTTGCACCTGTTGGGGTGTGGGGGGGTTCTCCAGGTGTTACTGTGTTGGCAGTCGGAGTAGATCAGGCAGATACAGAGGAACTGCGGCGGGCAGTGACACAAAGCCGCACTCAGAACGTTCTGTATGTGCGCGATGCCTCCCAGATGGACGCGATACACGCTGATCTGGCGGACTTGCTCTGTGGTATTGCCAGAATATCAACGGTGGGGGTTGCTCTCCATTCCGCTAAGTTGTGTATATTTCCTTTTACCTTTTCTTTATCATGGTGCTTGTGTGTTTAGGAAAGGCCAGGTCCAGAGCAATGTACTGGTCAGTGTCCGCGGGTGAGTCCTATTCAATTTGACATTTTATGACATCATTTGTCATTAGAATCAGAAGGTCGGATTACTTTGATTAATCACTGAGAAAAAAGGGCATCTTAGGACTTTCAGACACACCCTTTGGTCCTTCTTTTTGCTCCCCATGACTAAACTACTCTTATTTTATACAGGGAGAGAAAGGAGATCGTGGCGAGAGGGTGAAGTGCAAGTTTTTCCTTCTTCTGCATCTTGTACTTTTGTTTTTCTTCTCTTGATGGATCATTTGTATATTTTTCAGGGTGAGAGAGGAAGAGACGGCGTCGATGGCCGCAAAGGAGAACCTGTAAGTCCTTCATGTTACCCCCGCCCCCAGAGGCTGCGTAAACCAAAACACTTTGCATTACAAACACCGCAAAGTATGATGATGCAAAAAATATGAACTTAAATCATATTTTAGGGCCGCGACGGTTTTCCCGGAAGAGATGGTCCAAGGGGTCCTGAAGGGCGTCAAGGTGCACCAGGGCCTTCCATTCCTATTGAACCCTCAGCGGGGTCAAAAGGGGATAGAGGGGAGAGAGTGAGTCAAAATCAAACGGAATCAATATCATGCCTGTATGTGGTGATCTAAACAACAAATGTTCATAGGGGTTCCCCGGTATTGATGGAAATCCAGGTTTACCAGGACGGCCAGGTTCCCCCGGCAACACAGGACTTCCTGTAAGCAGCGAAACCAGAATTATAATTCTATTAATTGAGCACATGATGTACTCACAAAGCAATAATGAGTTTACATGTTGTGTAGGGCTCACAGGGTCTACCTGGTGTCAGAGGAAGCCAAGTATGTCGTCCTAAACTGAAAATTCGTTGTCATACCACAAAACATGATTCCAATATTGTATTTTCTGTCCCTTTAGGGTGAACCCGGTGTGGCAGGAGCACAAGGGCCAAAGGGAGAGAGAGGTGAAAGGGTGAGCTGACCTATGATGTCTTCTAATGATGTACACATGATTATGCACGCGAGAGTATGAGGTGAGAATGGGTTTTTGCTAACATTATAAATATTTCAAGGGGGAGCCGGGATCCACATCGGGAGGTGGCTTTCCAGGGAGGAAGGGAGAACCAGGAATCTCTGGAATACCTGTAAGAAGAATCCACACAAATTATGGAATGGTTCAGGGTCAAAACTAGCCAAACTTTAAATTATCCTTAAATCAGAATTATTATTTAATTTGGTAAAGTTCTAAAAGAATATAGAGCTAAGAAATATTAATACTGTCATTTCAGGGGACCCCTGGTCGGACAGGTAATGACGGTGTAAAAGGTAGCACGGGAATACCTGGAATACCAGGGCAAGATGGTCGCCCGGGGATACCAGGAACGCCAGGACTCTCCATTAAGGTAGCGACACCATCATTCTTTCTTTCTGTTCACTATTCACAGTTATAAAATGCATACATTGTTTTTGTGAATTTTGTATATACTATACTAGCTGTGAAATACACTAACAGAATCTATTGAGACCAAGAAAAATATTCATACATCAATTGTGTTGTTACTAATTAAATTAACCTGATGAGATTAATCATTTTTCTGACTAATCATTGCCTGAGAGTATAAAAGACAGCAACAGACTTGAATGTACAACAAACACGTGACATCTTAGCATCCATTTACAAATAAATTGGGTGTTGTTATTGTACAATAGCACACGTGGTGGTAGCATTGAGCCATAATATGGTTTAGTGGCACCGCTGATAATTGAGGTTATGTTATCTGAGCCCCAGAAGTCATTATATCTATTGAGAGATATTTTTTTCTCCATTTACTGTATGTACATTATCTAAGCATTCAATAACCACAAATCGTACACAAGGCATTCAAATGAGTTATAATTCTTTTAAAACTTTTTATTTGGAGTGTGTCTATTGTACCTCTGTCAAGGATGACGCCTCATGCAGATGTCCAAAACGTTTATTATGGATCACAGTGAAAACTAAGACGTTTAAAACAACAATCGACATTAGTATAATATGTTCGACAAGACATACAGTAAATAAGCAAATTAATAACGTACCATGTGCACCTTGTAAACCGAAAGTAGACAAACTTTAATGATGTTGTAGACTTGATCGTTCTCTCTCTCGCAATTTCTCTCATTCTGTTTCTGGCACATCAAAACATGTGACACGGAACTGGAAATGATCATGACAAAATATTATCAATAAAGTATTGAGGTGGATTTTAAGGAAAACATGAATATGACGGTTCACATAGAAACATTAAACACCTATACAAAACAACAAGCCCAAATAAATTCTACTTTTGTTGTCATGGCAACCAATGACAATATTGCCGCCAGTTACACGGAGTATGGAATAAGGAGAACTATGTTGATGGTTTTGCGTTGGACTTGACAACGTTTTATCTGGTGTTATCGCTTCTGTTTGGACTATTGGTGTATAAGTTATGCAAATGAACCATAACCGTTATGAGAGCAAGTTTATTCTGGAAACAATGTTCAACTTTTTTTTCTCCCTCGCCCCCCACTCTGCAGGGAGACAAGGGCAGTCCCGGAGAGAGGGTGAGTCACTCCACTGCTATCTTGTCTTCTGCTTGCAGAAATATCCTGAGGAACCTGCATTCACAATGACTCTCAACTCTTATCTCTGTGCTACTAGGGACCTCCAGGATTCGGAAGCGGGGTACCCATCGCTGGCGAGAAAGGCTCCCCGGTAAGCATGGATAACCAACGTGCTGACGCACTTTGTTGGCAAATGAATTTTGTGTGCATGTGGCAGTTCGTACTTCATGTTCATTAATTAGTTTTTTTTTATCATCAGGGTTCTCCGGGATCTCCAGGAGTGCAAGGTCCTAGAGGACTGACCGGATCACAGGGAGCCAAAGGAGACAAGGCAGGTTGATTTGCCATATAAGTCATTGAAGTGCAGGCGGAAAAAAATGCATTTGAATATGAAGATGTCATAATTGTTTTGGGCCTGGTGCTGGAATAGATGCTTTCTATTGTGGGGTACACTGTGAAATTCCATACTTGGAAAAAGTAAGTTGTGTGAAAATGCGGTAACTCATTCACTGCCATTCACAAATTAGTTTGGGAATTGAAAATATGACGGAAAGCGCCATTCCCAAATCTGATTTTTTTTCTTGCTTGGGTGCCGATAAAGGGCTGCCCAGACCTCTGATATGTTTTCCCTGACACAAGGGGGGAGCGTTTCCCTTTTTTCAATGTTAGCGCTTTGTTGAAGCAGCAGTTGCTTCAGTGCTATATTTTGTATGGAATGAATGTCTAAGGCTTATATAAGTATGTTTAAAGTGTATATAAATTTGTTTAAGGCTTGTATAAGTAACCTGTATTGGTTTGTACTAAAAAAATAAACATTTAACAAAATATATGCTCTATAAATATATACACATGTACAACTGGAGAGAATACTACATAGGCTACTACAAAAAATGTTTGTATGTACCGTTGTTCGTAACTCGATGTTCATAAGTAGGGGAGCATCTGTATAAACCAATATGTATGTATTGCATTGTATTTGGGTCAGCCGCCCTCATTTCAAGATCATAACTCCAGACCCATATAAATTAGAAATTAACTCTTTTTTTTTCATTGCATTAAATGTTTATGTAGTGCTAAAACGCGATATTCTGTGGGTCCTGGAATTCGAGTGACAATGACAAAAACCGCGGCCCGGTAGTCGAGTGGTTAGCACACCGGCTTCACAGTGCAGAGGTCGCCGGTTCGCGTCCCTGTGTGGAGTTTGCATGTTCTCCCCGGACCCGCATGGGTTTTCTCCGGGTCCTCCGGTTTCCTCCCACACTCCAAAAACATGCATGGCAGGCAGATTGACCACTCCAAATTGTCCCTAGGTGTGAGTGTGAGAGTGACTGTTGTACGTCTTTGTGTGCCCTGCGATTGGCTGGCAACCAATTCAGGGTGTCCCCCGCCTCGTGCCCGAAGACAGCTGAGATAGGCTCCAGCAACCCCCGCGACCCTAATGAGGAATAAGCGGTACGGAAAATGAGATGAGATGAGAGATGACAAAAACCCTGGCACTGTGATTGGACACATTTTTGCACGTCTGGCAGTGAATGAGTTAAATGGACGTCACTGAATCCTTTGCACGTTCATGTTTTGATTATCCCTTTATGTCCGAAAGTCATTCATATTAATGTCCAGTACTACTAAATGAAGTTTACCCAACAAACAAAAAAGGAACGTAGCAATTGCACTCTTGATACTACTGCACTTCAATTTAAAATTTTCTTTGACAGCTTTGAAGTTGATAAGAGTGTCTGGTGATTACAGCAATCAGTGATAATTTGACTCTACACTTATATTAATAATAACAATAATAATATTGTTAAAATAAAATATTGAAGTGTATTTTGGATTTTTTAATTTTTTTTTCCCAATGTATTGAATCATTTCTGTCTCTCTCTCGCTCTCTCTCCATGCACCTCCTTGTGACACCTTGATTTTTAAAAAGTTCATCTTTCCTTCTTCCGTTAAATATGTGTTCCCTTGTTCTTATTTTACAGGGTGACAGTGCAGTTAGCGAGCCCGGACTACCAGGCAGGCAGGGCGATCCTGGTGACAGGGTGGGTCAGCCGAGCACACAACAAACTCAGTATTGGTGTTTTGTGGATGGATCTCGGTTTTAACAGTTTCAGAGGAAGAAGACCGGGTCCTCAAGCTCTTTGTAGTTGAACTTATTCAATCTTTGGATACATGAAGGTGAACACCTTACCTCTCCACATTAAGAGTCTTGTTGTGTTCTTCAGGGTCCTCGTGGGCCCCCAGGTGAAATTGGCAGTAAGGTACGATAAAGGTATGAAAAATGAGATGCGCTAGAGCATCTTATTGGAAGACTGACCTCTATCGTGCTCTGTTCCAATAGGGTGATCGAGGTCAGCCGGGTGAGCCGGGATCGCAGGGAGACCGGGTAAGAGGAGATATGAGGAGGAGTCAATCCAGTGTGTAGCAGATTATATCATGCATGCAGCGCACAGTGCATTTTTTAATCAACAGACAGCATCATGTTAAAAACTACTTTTGGTACTCCAAATAATGGAGAAAACCAGAATTTATACATGCAGCCTATTGTGTTTGTTTGTATGAGCACAGTTTGGAGACATCGGTGACAAAAAAGAAGTGGAAGCTAATTATGGACATAATACTGACTCCCTCTGGCCAGACTATGGACCACATAAATTAAATCTCTTTTTGTCACCACGTGAAGGTCTATCTCAGTGAAATGATATTCAAAACTGCCCCCAAAAAAAGAGGCGCGCTTTGCTTTGTGTGACAGGAAATGTAAGCCTCTTTTGCGCGCGCCCCAAAAAATGTGGTTGCATGATTATAAAATGTGATTTTTATGCAACATGGGGGACATTATTTCAGAAAACGATGTCCCAACTGTGCGTTTGTTTTCTTTACAGGGGGAAAGAGGACTAGTCGGTGAAACTGGACAGCGAGTAAGCATAATGTGGCTTTACTGGACAGTAGTTTAGTCAATATTTCCAAGTGTTCATTTTATTTTTCTCTTATCTTCATAGGGGGATCCAGGAAAACCAGGCATCCCAGGACCACCGGGGTTGAGGGTGAATATAAAGCGTTCGCATGACCTTTTTTTGTTTCATAACTCGAGTTTTACTGGGAGTCTCGTGTCTAAGTCTGTCCAATTCTCCTCAGGGTTCCCCAGGGCCCATCGGTGTGGCGGGAGAAAAGGTGAGACAGATTCAATTAGGAGTAATTGTACGAGATGGGTCAGGTCAGCCGGAGCGTGATTCGACTGCAGAACCTTTAATAATGCCGTGTAATGAGTATCCCGGCAAAGGATTAAATAACTGGTTTCTTCTCAGGGAAGTGAAGGTGCACGAGGGGAACCAGGGCGAAGTGTGAGTTGGTCTGGCAAAAATAATGTGTCGAAAAATGACCCGTTTTGTACATCCGTGACTTGACTGTCTTCACATCCCCTAGATTCAAGGTCCCGGAGGGAAGAAAGGGGAGCAGGTAAGTAACATCATCTCATACAATCATCAATTTTACCATTATAACCTGACATATATTCTCTGGTTGGCTGCTCCAGGGGGAACCTGGTCTGCCTGGTTTTGAAGGCTCCAAAGGAACAAAGGGAGATCCAGGACAGAGAGGAGAGAAAGTCAGTAATGCCCGTAGTGAAGAAAATAAGCACCCAGATGCAGGAAAGTATCCAAATGACACTTTTTTTTTTGTTCTAACCTTGAAAGGGATCTCCAGGGTCAGGCTTTGGCATGATCGGACCTAAAGGAGAGCGTGGGGAAGCGGTGAGTGATGTGGAGATTTCTCTTTTATCTACTAGCACCTCTGCCTTCGTCGCCATAACAGTGCCTGTGAAATATTTCTGACAATCGCTTCTATTATTCATCCCGATTTCCCTTGCGCCACTTTTCAGTCGTGTCCCATACGACAAATGCATAATACATATACTCTCTTTCCCTCCCCAGGGAACCCCTGGTGTCAACGGTAGGCCCGGTTCTAAGGTGAGGAGCTTATTTGGCTTTTTGGTTGTATCCAGCCATCCCTTTTCCACCACTTGTTGGATGTTTCTATTTATCTCTTTGCCAAATTGATCTTGGATCTGCCCCATAGGGAGATCCGGGAGACCCTGGAGAGCGGGGAGAGGACGGCCGTCCAGGAATCCCCGGGAAGATTGGTCTTCCTGGGAAACAGGTGAATTTTCAAGTTTGCTTTGGTTATGTTCATCTCGCCATGATTTGAATGTTGTGACCATCAGCTCAACATTTGCATCCAGAGGCAGACTCAAATTGTAGATGATTGCAATGCAAATCAAAAGTAGTTTGGGGAAAAAGATAGACCCTGTCTTGACAAATAAGTCATTTCTGTCTCCCTCTTGAATGTGAGATGATGTTCGCTTCCTTCCCCCATGCATCTTTCTCACAAGGATACTCTTGTAGGCAATACATCATCCTCGATTGTTTTGTGAGAGAAATAAGACAGTGTATGTCATGCACTGCCCTTCAGGGAGTTTTTTTTCTTCAATGTTATGAAATCAACATTATTTATTCTTCTTTTCCAGGGAGAACACGGGGACAAAGGAGATGAAGGCACCCCTGTAAGTCTGATCTCAGATTCTCTTTCTTTATGTGTCCCCAAGCCATATACATATCACACATGTAGCATAACCTAGAAATGTCATTTCATTTGCTCATAATTTGGACCAATGAATGCTGATAACTTAAGTGATCTCCATTCTCATCATTCTCAGCATGGCTGAGTTATTTCACTGTTGTTTGTTTTTGTATCTTCCTTCAGGGGGAGTCAGGACTTCCCGGCAAGCCTGGAGAACGAGGAGTGAGGGTATGATCAGTTTCTTGGACTCAGTGAACTAAGGCTAAAAATATTCAGACTTTCGCATTGCTGCATTGGGTACATTTTGTTTTATGTGGTTTTGCCCTTAGGGAATCTCCGGTCAGCCGGGACGGCCCGGGGAGAAGGGAGATGCCGGCGACCCAGGGGAGCAGGGACGCAATGTGAGGCCCACGTTTGCAGATCTTCATACAGACAGCTTTTCAATAAGTTTGCACGCCTTTCCACAGGCGGAAGGTCAGTTACTATTGATCTATATTTGTTCACAGGGCAGCCCTGGACTCGCAGGCCCCAGAGGAGAAAAGGGAGTGCAGGTTTGCCGTCATACATTTTCCTGTCATATGCCTACGCTGGCATGTACAGTTGAATAATAATAATAATTTTCTTTTTCATTATCTTTCATTAGGGAAATCAAGGCCCTCCAGGTCCACCTGGAAAATTGGTATGTCACCTGGCAGAAGTCCGTTTTAATCAAACTGAAAGTATTTTATGAGATTGATGTCAATTTCACATTTGAATGATTTCATTGATGACTCCATATTCCGCAAATTAGCATAATAGGTGCTGCTATAACTTCACCTTAAGGTCTCTGTTCCTCTTCAAACAGACCGACATCCAAGGCCAGTTAAAAGGAGACCAAGGGGAGAAGGTGCGTAACACTATTACACCGCATTCCAACGGCAGTTGCAGTTGCATTGCACATTGAATCTTTTCACAAACGAGATGGGAAAGAGAGTATTGAAGATTTAGTTCAAGCAGATTAACAACTTGTAGCAGCAATAAGGAGGCCAAGGAGTCCAGCAGGGCAGAGTCGCCATGGTAACACTGTAAAGCCCTACTGTATAATGGTTTCCATCCATGTCACCAGTTGTGTTTTGTTGTTGTGGAAGGCCATTAACTCAGCTGGATGTTGTTTTTTTTAAGAGTCTCAATTTGTCCCTGACCCGATTCAAATGGGGCCCGTGTGGACAGCTCTCCTGTCTACCCTACAGTCACCTTTTTGCGTTTAATTCTCAGGGGAAAAAATTATCTTGCTGCCGTGACCTTTATAACGGCATCATTTATATCGCCACTATAACACAATCCCAAATCATGTACCATTGACACACATTCCTCCCAAATCATTTCAGCAATGTTTTATTTTACTTTATTTTTTACAATTTCGGGTTTACTCAAACACCAAATTCCAATCTGTTGATATGGTTCAATGGATTGATGTGCTCCCCAGCAAATCTCTTCTGGCACTTCCTCATCACCTCCAGTCTGCAGCTGATCCTGTTGATTCCGCGAATACAATATTCATCAGACTACCGTTTTTGACGAGAGCTGGAACATACAATATATGTTTGATGGATTTATTTATTTTTTTGAGGATTACTCTCTCTCCCTTTTAGCTTTTGATCCCAAACTGTCTATTGCTGTGAATGTGAGTGTGCGCGGTTGTTTGTCTACATAGGCTCCATAATTGACTCACGATCAGTCCAGGGTGCACCCCGCCTCTCGCCCACAGACAGCTGATTCAAGCTCACAAGGAATAGAATAAGTGGTAGAAAATGCATGGATGGATGGATGGCTGGATGGGTGATTTAATCAAGCTGGTATGGACTCAGACCACTCCACCGTCGGGTCTTCACTGTGAATAAAATACAGAAATCCCTCGTTTATCACGGTTAATGCAGTCCCGAGACCATCCACAATAGACGAAAAAGCGTGATGTAGCGAACCCTACCCCTATTTATTGGTAAATTTACGTGTATATGAGTATAAAAAATATTTACAAGGCCAAATTTTGTGGAACACAGTATAGGACATGCACAGTAAATATGTGTAGTACAGTACAAATCTCTAATGCAATAAAGTAAACAGTCCACTATCAACATACAGTATATACAGTATAATATTTACAGTTACTACTCGTCTTAATGTAACGCACTGTAGATTCATTGTTGTTGTAATGGTGTGTAACAGCAGCATAACTTGCTGCATAACTCGCCTTTACTCAGTTTGTCATGTCAGTTTACTTTTTCACTCACTGTCATCATTTTCCTCTTCTTTTTGGGTTTGCTAGATGATTTTGAAGACACGGGCCGTTTATGAGCCATTGTCGGGGGGCAGGGGGTATTAAGTATTAATGAAAACACGAGAATACATACAGTAGATAACCTGAAGTAACGCAATTTTTTAGCAGCCATTTTTTTTAGGTCTGAAAAAAATCTACAATGCATCAAGGTCCGCGATAATCGAACCGCGAAGTTCACATCACATGGGTCAGTGTGTCAGGCAAAAGCACCACTCCAAAGCATTTTTAATACACACGATGTGGCTAAGTGTGAAACTGACAACATCATTTCCAAATTGACCCTTGGAATTTGTCACCTTCTGCCAGCTGCTCACGCAGATCGGAAAAGTAATTCTCATCCATCGTGTCACCGCATGCTTTCATTCGGAATACTTTGACAGCAACCAACATGCACCACCACGTTTGAATTGAATGCATATGAAACTTTTACTGTGTGGCCCTACAAAGTGTTTGATACCTTTCTTGTCTTTGTCAGGGAGACAAAGGTAACCCCGGAGCGAATGGAAGCAATGGTCAGAAAGGTGAAGCTGGAATTCCTGGAGCCGTCGGCTCAAGAGTGAGTCTTCTTCATACTTGGCAGTTTATAAATGCTTCCATGAGCTCCAGATAAGCGTTGGCGTATGCACCGCTGACCCCTTTTCCCTGCTGATTTGTTATGCATGGATGATCAACCTGTGTGACTTGTTCCTTCCCTGCTCTTTCCGAAGGGTCCTGAGGGACAACGTGGGCTCGCTGGCTCCAGAGTGAGTTTTCTACTTATAAGTGTATTTTTTTTACAGCAATATAGATTTAGTTGTGTTGGAGTGATGTTTACCGCCCATTATTTACATTTTCAGGGTGACATTGGAGAAAGAGGAACGCCTGGAGAGAAGGTTTGAAATATGGCACTCTACCAGAACCACATTCTATCTTCACAAATCTCCATTTTGTTAAATGAGACAATGTACCAAAAAAATTGTCAAGCACAGATAGATCGGTTTTGCCTTCTGCTATTTTGCTTTAAATTAATGTACATATGAGAAAAAAAAATCATCCTAAATGAGACATCTAGGGGTTGTGAATATTATTATTTGAGAGCGATATTGTGAGTGTTGGCAGTATGTTGGTTTTTCCACTGAACCCAGCTTGGACTCATTTCAGTTTCATGAATTAACTTTTCTAGGATGGCAGCCAAAAAAAATGCCAAGAAATTTGGGTAATCCAAACCATCCAGCATCTCTAAGTAGATTTTTTTTCATCCTAGCATTAGAATAAACAAATGCAAATAAATCTTCTCCTCTTCTTTTCCTTTCAGAGGTCGCCACAGTGAATCAGTGTCCTCGATCTAACCCAGTTTTGTGCATCCTCTCCTCTCACAAATGCAAATAAATGATTGGATTGGATTGGATTTGCCTTTATTAGTCTCGCAGTGGAGAAATTTACATTTCACAGCAAAGTTATGAAAGAAATGAAAGTAGAAAAGCAAAACATAGGAGCTGCTGGAAAGGCAGCCACTATGATAATGAGATTAAATATAATGTAACTCTATGAATATTTTCATAGGGGATTATCTGAAACGCAAAGAACTGTAAAATTAACCACACTATATTTATGTGATCTCATGAAATCCGTAACTTTAATCCCTAAACACCTGCAAAAATAATCCTAAATATGTAAACCTATTATATTCGATTTTGAATGGAAAGTTGTCAAACATCTTTTATGCGGTAAAATGCAAGTGGCAGGCTTTTATAAATACAATACAACAAACAGGTACTGCCAGGCCCTGTGATAAACTGCTCAGTATCAGTGTTCCCTTATTAGCAAATTCCTTGGGTATGTTTTATTGACAACCTGTCAAGTCTTTCCACTCTGCGTCGATTTAATTGCATGCATCACTTGTTTCCTGTAATATCCTTATTTATCCATCCTCTGGGGTGATTGTTGGAATGGTTAGCCTGTCTAAGAACGTGATAATATCCACCAGGTCATTTGGCAGCTCCGAGCTGTAGCGAGTTATATACAGTACTTGGCTCTCATTTTAACTTCTCTGTCTAATCAGGGAGAAAGGGGAGCCTCCGGATTGGACGGACGTCCCGGTCTGGATGGTAAACCGGGTGTTGCTGGACCACCTGGTCAGAGGGTACTGGAGCTTCAAACCCAACAAACATGCTGTATGTTGAACATTTTCCAATGTAGAACATGTCGAGCGCTAATACGTTTTTTGTGTGCTTCTTTTTGTCTATAAATTTCAGGGTGATCCTGGGAAATCGGGTGATCCAGGAAGAGATGTGAGTTCACCTACCGTAAATTCAAGTTGTTATTGTTGTCGACACCAACACAAGGAAACTGTTCTCTTGAACATTCATATACAGTAAAGTCTCGTTATATCGATATCGGTTATATTGATAGTACCGCTTATTACGATACTATTTCTATGACCGCAAGGAGAAAATTACATGCGCGCAGGGTCGAATATATTGTTAGTCCCAGTTATATCGATATTTTTCGGACTCCCGATAATATCGATATAACGAGACTTTACTGTATTTACCATATTTTCTGGATTATAAGGCGCTCTGGAGTATAAAGCGCACCCCCATCGAATAGTGTAATTTCCAATTTTCGCCATATATACAAGGCACACTGGAGTATAAAGCGCACCCCCAATGAATGGTGTATTTTCCAACTTTCCCATATATAAGGCACACCTTCAATGAATGAAACAAGTTCCAAATATAAGGCACACCACATTATAAGGCATTGTGGTAGAGGCTGGGGTAAGGCGCAGTGTCATCTTTTGAAGAAAATCAAGGCTTTTGGGTGCGCCTTATACACCGTAAAATATGGTAGTTCAATTATTTCCCAGAAAGCTGCCTGGCGTGTACACAAGGCATCCTACAGGGTGCACTGTGGCGATGTTAGCAGCTGTTCGTTCACTTTCTGTTCTGTTGTCAGGGAAGAAATCTTACCACTTTGATGTCATATTAAAATGGTCATTTTCATAATTACTCTTCAAGTGCACATTGACTCATCTAATAGTTATGAGATGTAATTGATTCTATGAATAGATGCTTGCAAAAGTGAAATTCAGTAAACATCCTGTTTTTTTCTCTCTTAAACACAAATATTTAAGTTCCTTTAAGGTTTGGGTAATTAGCCTGACATTTGAAAAAGTAAATACCGTATTTTCCGGTGTTATAAGGTGCAATGGAGTATAAGGCGCACCTTCAATGAATGAAAAAGGTTTTCCAACTATAAGGCACACCACATTATAAGATGCTACAGTCAAGGCTGGGGCTAAGCACGACTTCTTCTATGGGGGAAATGGAGTCTTTGGCTGCTGACAGTAGTTGCGAGACCTGTTGTGGCTCAATATTACTTCACATATAAGGTGCACCTGCGTGTACGAGTCATCTTTTGAAGAAAATGAAGGCTTTTGGGCATACACTGTGCTATACCTTTATACTTGCCCAATGTATAGTTCTTTTTATGAAATATTTTTGCACAGCTATACAGTCTTCTGACATTTGTATTATGCTGAGAATATTTTTTTAATCTTTTCACCCCCCCCCCACCCCTTTCAATTTTGCTGCTGTAGATTGCAAATTTCCCCATTGTGGGACTATTAAAGGCTTTCTAATTCTGATTCTGGATTATTATTATTTTTTTCATTCATTGATATCCGATGGCCTTGTATATGTAAAAAGTTTGAGAATACACCAATTATTGGGGTTGCGCATTATACTCTGGTGCGCCTTGTACACTGGAAAATACGGCAATTTAATTTATATTGCTATTTACTATTATAGCTATAGCCATCCTTTTTATAGGCCTGAATATAGTACCCTGGTGCAATCCAATTCAAGAGCTGTCCTGTAGTCATTCATGGTGCTTGTAATGTATTGCTATTACCACTGACATTTTGGTGTTTAAAATGCCCAAACTGATTCCAGGGCTTAGCAGGACTTCGAGGTGAACAGGGTCCCCAAGGGCCTGCGGGTGCTCCAGGGACTGCAGGGACCCCCGTGAGTACGCATCTACTCTTACAGGCACCACAGATATACGCTTCACATTTATTGACTGATAAATTGATGCGTTTTCGGTGTGTCGTTTCAGGGCAAAGCAGGAGAGGATGGTAAACCTGGGCTTCCTGGCAAAATGGTAATACATAGGATTTCACCTGGCAAACGTGTGCTGTTTCCATCATTTTCAAAGTCAACAGTCAAAAAAAAATCGTATTAGATCAGTAGAAATTCACTTATCTCGCTATTGTTGAGATGGTAATAGCCTTGATGTGCTCTCCCGCCGGGAAAGGATGCCTGCTGGTCAGTAACAGTGCAGACGTTTATTTCAGGCTTGACTGCATAATGGCTGTCCTGAATGAGTCTGTAAAGTGGTGCCACTGAATTATCTGAGTGCTCCTTCTGCAAGACTGGCCATCATTCCATTTCCTCCTGCGGAGTCTTTAATGCAGTTTGTTTTGATTACACAGGGTGAGGATGGCGTGCCGGGAGAAGATGGCCGAAAGGTACGCGTTCCAGTCAATGATTATTTCACACAGACTGTTTCTTTTCTGATGGTTTGAGTTTTGTTTTATTTATTTTTTGAAACTTGGTTAGGGTTATCTGTAAAAAAGAAGTGTGTTGAAAAGTACTGTATTATCCGGTACGTCTGTGTAGGCTCTTATTCAGTACAGATGACGGCTGAATGAACCTTTTCATCGACGTATTTTCCGGTGTATAAAGCGCACCCAAAAAAGTTGATTTTCTTCAAAAGATGATCCTGTGCCTTATACGCAGGTGCAACTAATATGTGAAGTAATATTGAGCCACAACAGGTCTCACAACTACTGTCAGCAGCCACTGACTCCATTTCCCCCCGTATAAGAAGTTGTGCATAACCTCATCCTCTACTGTAGCACCTTATAATGTGGTGTGCCCTAAATTTGAAAAATGTATTTACAATAGATATTTGGAAACATTTGTTTTCATTCATTAAAGGTGCGCCTTATAGTCTGGTGCACCTTATATGGAAAAAAGTTTGAAAATACACCATTCATTAGGAGTGCGCCTTATACTCCGGTGCGTCTTATACACCGGAAAATTCGGTACTTGAGGAATGAGCAGTTTAAGCATTCAACCTTTGACAAAAGCTCTTGTTGGTTTAAAATATCAAAAAAACAACAGCTTTACAACAATTCCGTTTCCACTTTTAGCTTGCTTTTTCAATTTCGTAATCCACATATTTATCGAAGGTGTCAAAGTTCGGCAAGATAATGTTTATGTCTGATTCTTTCTGTTGCTGACGTGTCTTTTTTTTTTTCAATCGACAGGGTGACCGAGGAGACGCTGGAACTGCTGGTCGAGATGTCAGTTTTGCCAAATCTCATTTCCATCATCATTCTTCTCAAGTGTTTGAGCTTTACCATCGTACTCCACTTTTTTCATTGATTTCGCTTCACTTGATTTCATTGCGTGCCACCTCAACTTTAGCTCGATGCTCTATCACCTGCTGTCACAACATTAGTGACTACGGGTGTCATCCTATCTTCTTATGATCAAACTTGTAAAACCTCTAAGAGGAAGGCACTTCTGAGAGGAATTCAGAGCAGTGGCAAATGTCAGACTCTGGTTTTCATGTGCAAATTTAGGTTAATAATCTAGAGAACATCAGAGTCGGGGTTGCAGTGGCCTTCTGCTTTGATGTGGTAGTTCAGTTCTTCACGCTGCACTGTGAAGAAGTAAGCCTGTGGGAGAGGCAAAATTGTGCAAGCAATGATTTCTTTTTCAGGGCCGTGATGGGCAAAAAGGAGAGCGGGGTCCTTCCGGACCGTCTGGCCCAGCTGGTCCCGCCGGACCGACTGGACTGCCTGGCAGTATTGGCCCTCCTGGACAGGTGCGACTGAGAAAAATAGTTGGACTCATTATTTAGAGTGAATCCAGTCGTGGGTTGGCATCATAAGGTTAATGCTCAGAGTCAAACAATTTCATTAATGGTACTCTGAAATGAACAAGATTCGAATAGCATTTGTTTGTCCCAAAATAATATGAGCATTTCATGCAGGACACGTGGAGTGTTATTTGTCGTTCCAAACACTATTTAATTCCGTTAGTTTGTTTTTATGTACAATGTGTTATTTGATGGATTTATTTTTGTTGTTTTGTTAGTTTGTTTGTTTTTGCTTTGACGTGCAAGCAAAAATCTTTTTGAATGCAAAAATCTTCACTGCTGATTGGTGACAATGCACAGCAAGCAGTGGTTTGGATAGAGTGAATAAATCTTGTGTGTGTGTGTGTGTGTGTGGGGGGGGGGGGGGGGGGGCAGATAAACTCCAAGCTGTTCAATTCTAATCTGAGTTAAAAAAATATACCAAGCAATCATCCATTACAAGCACACAAAGGGACCATTTAAATTGAGCGTGTCCCATTAACCTGCCAAGCCTGTTTTTTTTTTCCAAATGTGGGAGAAAACTGTCATACCCGGAGAAAAGCCATGAAGGCATAGCATGTAAACACCACACAAGAAACCCAGACTTACATTCTATGAGTCCTTAATTTAGCATTTCAATTTGCAGATAACTATCCTTACACAATATGGAAATACATTGCGAATTCCCGATTTCATGACTAATCTGCACACCGTACGTCTCACTCAGGTCGTGTATGTCAAAGGGGTTGAGACAGCCCCGATCCAAGGCCCCCAAGGTCCCCCGGGAACACCTGTGAGTTGGAACAAATTTGCATTTTGCCATCAACACTCTTAAAATGTATACAGCAGATGAACACACACCGCTGCTCCAACTGCGGTGTGGTGTGCGAGGAATAATGTGGACCTTCAAGGGCTACCGGGCAGACCGTCATTATGTGTTAAATAATTGTTCTCCTTCGCCTTAATCTTTTGGTTGTACACAGACATGCAAGGTGCAGGTTTGCATAGCGTTTCTCTCCATTCTATATTCAGCTCTTGTGTGGCCGTGTTATCCCCAGCCGCATCGCCCTCCCACATGTAGCTGCAGTGATGTGTATTTTATCTAATCTGTCTCTGTATGAGCCTTGCTTCCTTCCCACAGTCTTATCTGCTCGTGTTCTTTTTCCTCCCCGCTGGAAACGGCTGTGGCCGGGGGAGTTCTATTATGCTGTCCCATTCGCAGGGAACACCTCCAGGGAACTGTTAAAAAATGCCTAGGTGTTCAAATTTTTTTATTCAAGGGCAAACCGTTTAGGTTTTGTGACAAAAAGTCACTACGACCTCACTTTATTGTAGATATTTTTTTTCTGGAATGTAATACATCAGAGAGGTATTTTGTGAAATATAGCACACATATCCACTTCAATTACTTTGGTTGTCAAAAATTATTTTGACCTCATGAAGATTTATTTCAATAATTCACCCTGTGATTAGAATAACATTTCACTAAAATAGTACAGTGTTAACATGATGAAACGATTAAACAATTGGAAAAAAAAATCAATGACATCATGATTTTTTGGGATTGAATTGGATTAGCCTTTATTAGTTCTGCAGTGGAGAAATGTACATTTCACAGCAGCAAGGTGATGAAATTAAGAGGAAAGGAAGAAGTAGAAAAACAAAATACAGGACCTGCTGTAAACGCAGCTACTCTCGCGACGCCATCTTGAAGTCAAAACAACAAAACTAATAACAAATAATAAAACTCAATCTTTAGCACTTTCTGCACTCTCTTTGTTGTATGAAGCATATCTAGATGAAAGGGAAGAGGATCAAAGTGTCCTTTTCACCAGTGGATCAGGATGTAATGGTGGAATGTGCACATCTGCTACAAGTTAAATGTTGAAAGCAACCACAAAGCTGCATCATCCATTGACAAAAGACAATGTCTCGCATCTCCTGTCCCACGTAAATCCGCTACCAATTCCAAGCCGCGACTATTCCACATACGCATCGGTGCTCTGCGCTGACGCTCCTTCTCATCGCGGGCTCTTCAAGCCTTGCATCCATCCAGCCGCAGACTGGACCACTCAGCAATCTCCTCCTTGATGAATGTCGTGGCCAAAAATGCTGAAAAATTCGTATCAGTTCCACATGACGCACAACAACAACGTGAGAGAACTCACTGATGGCTACCTACTCTGGCGCCATTTTGGACTTTCCTTTTGCATAACCCTCTTCGAGCCAGCATCACGATTATATCATCTGTAGGAGTACAGGGGCCACAATCATTAGTCTTTATTCTATTTCATCACAGTCCCAAAACGTATTCCAGAGCCCACACAGACTTGGATGTCAAGTGCAGTCATCACAAACCAACAATTGTCATTTTTCTCGTGTCCTTTAGGGTGTACCGGGAACTCCCGGAGCTGTTGGCGCTCGTGTAAGTTATCCTTATTTGCCTCGAATCAGCAATCACTTCGGTTTTCTTTTGACACGAACTTTGTTGTTTCAGGGTGAAAGAGGTCCTCCTGGTTTTAAAGGCGAAACAGTAAATTAGATTATTTCTTTGATTAACTCAACATGTGATGTTGGTGCGTTTGCTTCTTGCGTTGACGCTTGGATGATTCACTTTCAAGGGAGACCCAGGAGAGGATGGAGCACCTGGCAAACCAGGAACTGCAGTGGTAACGCATCTGTATTTGTAGTGAAATGAGTCCGCAGCGTGCCTGCTTTTTGAGGGTTAATTATTTATGTTTTTCAATATCCAGGATGTACAGAAGGCACTGGCCAACCTTGGAATTCAGGTATGTCAGCTAATTTTTTCGGGTTTCCTTCTCCAATCTTAAAGTCACGAATGATCGCTCAAGGCAATCTTGTGCACACACCCACTCCCAAGTCAGCAAAGTCAGCACTTCGATTCTATTGATTGTATTGTATTGTATTGTATTGTATTGTACTGCGTTTTAAAGGAGATAAGAGGCAAGGAAGTAAGTCAGCCAGCAACATTCAATTGAAATTTCCCATTTGTATCCATCCATCCGCTACCGGTAATCCTGTTGCGGATAGACTTGAGTCCAGCTGATTTTTGTCACACTCGGAGTGTCGACAGTCAATCCTAGGGAGTGTTGATGTAGCAGGTTAAAAAGTACCTTATTTTGGTTACAGGTAAAGCAAATCGCATGTTTACAAATGGTATACTGTACATCTAAAATGTTTATTTAAACAAGGAACGCTTGATACAAACTACTATTCGCACTCACATTCACAGCTCCAGGCAATTTAGTTTAATCAACCGAACATGTGTTTTTGGAACTTGAGTGGGAATCAGAGGATGCAGAAAATCCATGCCAGCACCAGGCAATCTCAGGAGAAGCTTATATTTTTATTTTTTTAATCTCCTGCCGTGCTGTAAAATAGATTTTGACAATTCTGCGACTGGTCTCCAAAATCCCTGAATGGAGCTCAGAGTTCAAATCAAATGTGGTGCATCAGCATGTTGCTGTTATGCCGCATGCAAATAGGCTCTCAACAGATTTGAGATTACCCACAAATGTAATTTTTTAAATCCGGGTTTAAAATGATGCTGTTTTTGTCTTCATAGCGATCATGAAGGTTTTTTTAAGTGTTTTTACATTCGATATTTGCAAAATCATGTTCTTGCCATTTTTTCCAATAATTTTAATAGACTACTTCGTATTCTATACTTTTTTAATTTCTTACATTTTTTTTTCACTTTAACAGTTGCTTTGTAACTATGTGAAGCACATTAATCTCATCATGTGCTTGAAATGTCCTATACACTATAAAAAAAACTAAAAACTGAAACAAGATTCCAACCCAGAAACTTTTAACGATACACCCATGGTAATCAATAACACCATCACACTTTCAATTTACAAAATCATTAAGAATCCTCACTTATACCAACTTTAAAATCTTGCACTTTAATTGATTTATCTGTGAAAAGAAATTGTATTTTGAATGTGACGATTGTTCAGCAGTGCTTTGTCTTGTCGAAACAAATTACATGCGTGAAAAGCTCTTCTAACCCATTAAATCGGGTTGGGTTGGCTTAAAGGGTCAAAAGAGAAAATGAAAAAAAGGATGTGCAGTGATTGGATTAAGCAGGGTGACTTAGACCAAAATAAGTCATTGGTGAGCATCATAACTCTATACTGTACCATTCCTTTGGTTGCTCTGTCTCTTATCTCATTCACTGCCATTCACACATGTATTCGGGAATTGAAAATATCACGTTGAGTGCCATTTCCGAATTTGTTTGGGTTTTGTTTTTACATGCTTGGGTGCTGATAAAGTGCTGGCCGTAGCCTCTAGCAAGGGCCTCTGCCAATATTTTTTCTTTTCCACAGGGGGGCAGCATTTCAGCTGTTGTTAAAGCGCTATATAAACGTGTATGTACGTTTGTATTGTATTTTGGGCAGCCACCCTCATATCAGGCTCATATAGCTCCAGACCCATATAATTTAGGAATTAACTCTTTTGTTCTGATGAAAGAAGAGAGTGTAAGGTGTCTAACACCATATTGAATGTTTATGTTGTCCTAAAACTCAATATTCTGTGAGTCCTGGAATTCAAGTGACAAAGACAAAAACCCTGTCACTGGAGTTGACACATTTTTCCACGTCATTTTTCCCCCCCAATTCTCTCCTCAAACTTTGCTTTTATCCTACTCCACTACCTTAAATTATTTCTCAACTCAACGGCAGACATGTCGCACAAAGGAGACTGATTACAAGCAATTTTCAGGCTGCTGGAATTGAACGCACCGGCTGAAATCACAATTTCGGCACCTTTTGCAGACACTCTCATCGCCTTTTGTTATGCTGTCGATACAGGTATCTGACCTGAAGGCAGTTGTGGACAAGGACGCCGTTGTGACTGCTCCCATAGTGAAAGCAGAGCGAGGTGAAAAAGGAAACAAGGGTGAGGCCGGTCTGAGAGGAGCATCTGGCTTGGATGTAAGTACAACTCGGATAATGGTCAAAAACCAAAGAGGATTGTCGCAAACGGCTCTCATTTTTATCAACCTGACACCAGGGGTCGCGTGGCTTTACGGGAGACAGGGGGGCAAAGGGGGATCAAGGAGAGAGAGGCCCGGTGGGAATACCTGGGCCCCCGGGTCGAGCCATTGGAGAACCAGGGCCGATGGGACCCCCAGGCCCAGCCGGAGAGCCAGGAAAGCCGGGTATTCCCGGCGTTCCGGGCCGAGCTGGTGAGCTTGGAGAGGTTGGGAGACCGGGAGAGAAGGTAAGTAATGGAAAAGGGCTTTTACATTGGACGCAAGATGTTTTTGCTAATCATGTGCACATCTGTGTTTCAGGGTGACAGAGGAGAAAAGGGAGATAGAGGTGATGCTGTAAGTGACATAAAGTGATGGATTTGACACTCATGTACCGTACTTTCCGGTGTGTAAGGCGCGTCCAAAAGCCTTAATTTTCTTGAGAACATTTTCTCTGTCAGTTGAAGTTTGCTGTCAAACTCACCATAAAACAAACAGATTTACATCTTGTGTATTTAAAACGGCCACGTTACTTTACCTAAGTGATCTACTAGCTTAACACACAATGGGAAACATCATTATTGGGCTAACATCGTCATAGCGCTTTCAAGCGACATATATTTGAACCCAAACTGAAGAAGATCAAAAGTATATAAATAACATAAATATACACTATTTATCTTCTGTGAAGAATGTGGCTTGCTGAGTAGACATTTCTATCTACATTATGGTGCCCCCTATTGGCCGGGGCATAGATACTAGAATGCTGCACATTGTCCATTGACATTCAATTTAATTATCATATTATAAGGTGTATAAGGCACACCCAAAAGCCTTAATTTTATTCAAACGATGACCCTGCACCTTATATGCAGGTGCGCCTTATACATGAAGTAATATTGAGCCACAACAGATCTTGCAACTTCTGTCAGCCGCCACGACTCCATTTCCCCCTGTGGAAGAAGTAGTGCGTAACCCCAGCCTCTACTGTAGGAGTAGAGCCATATATTTTGTGCCATATATTTTGAAATTGTTTATATATTTATATATTATGTGCAGTTTGGAAAACTGTTTTCATTCGTTGAAGATGTTTTATAGTCCGGTGGGCCTTATTTATGTAAAAAGTTCGAAAATACACCATTCATTGGAGGTGCACCTTATATTCCGTTGCACCTTAAACTCCGGAAAATATGGTACATCACACTCGGAAAGGGGCGGGTTTACAAAAGAATATCCCGTACCCACCAAAAATTGATTTTTCATATTTATGAAAAACGGACATTATGACTTGGGTGGAGTACACGGGTTTCTTATAGATCATATAAGAAGCCTTCTACATATTTGTCATGTATTAATATGAAAACAAAATGACTTTGGTCATATTTAAACACATATGATAAAAGTGTTTTTTGTTTTATTTACTTGTTTCAAACTCCCCTTTTAAGATCTAACTCTGAAGTTCTTTTTCCTTCATCAGGGTAAAGTGGGGCTTTCGGGCCTGCCTGGTCCACCTGGTGAAAAGGTGAATTCATGGTTGTTGCACCCAGAGATTCAACACGGATAAATAATGAAAAAAACAGTACAGTACACATCCTCCCCTTTTTTTTTTTAATCGACAGGGTGCATCTGCGGACTCTGTACTAATTGGTCCACCTGGCACCCGAGGACCTCCTGGTATTGTCGGACCGAAAGGAGATGCTGGTGAGCCTGGGCAACCGGGAGCTAAAGGCGAGCGGGTAAGCTTTACGTTTTTTTTAAAAGCCTTGTCAGGGTGTGCCATATTTCATCTTGGCACATCTCTAAATGCTGTGTCATCGGCACTCACAGGGATTTGAAGGACCTCGTGGTGATAAAGGAGGAAGAGGCGAGTCTGGAGAGAAAGGAAGTAATGGCTCGCAGGTGAGTTGCCATTTTTAATTTGTGTTTGACGAGCGTTGAAGTCAAATCTAACGTGTGCTTTTATGAAAGAAAATGATTGTTTGCTTTTTGTTTTTAAAGGCTAACGTGTGTTTTTTTTTAATGTCAGGGATTAGAAGGAGAACCCGGTAAACCTGGTCAGGATGGAAAGCCGGTAAGTACTGTAAAGTTAGACAAGTATTGATTGAAATATATGTTTTCTTCTTTAACTCAACTAGTATTGATTGAAATATGTTTTCTTCTTTAACTCATTCACTGCCAGACATGTGCAAAAATGCACACTCCAGTGTCAGGACTTTTGTCATTGTCACTCGAATTCCAGGACACACAGAATATTGAGGTTTAGGAAGGACTACATAAACATTCAATGCAGCGTAACAAATCTTCGACTCTCTTCTTTCATCAAAAAAAAAAAAAACTTAATTCCTAAGTTATATGGGTCTGGAGTTATATGAGCTTGAAATGAGGGCGGCTGTCCAAAATACATATTGGTTTATATAGCACTTAAACAACAGCTGAAGTGCTAACATGGAAAAAAAAAGGAAAATGCTGACCCCTTGTGGAAGGGAAAACATTGCCAGAAGTCTGTCCGGCGCTTTATCGGCACCCAAGCAAGAAAAAACTAAACCGAACAAATTTGGGAATGGCGCTCTACATCATATTTTCAATTCCTGAATACATTTATGAATGGCAGTGAACGAGTTAAAATATGTAAAGTTATTTAGACTTTGTATATTTGAGACACGGTAGTCCGTATGTCCTCAATTAAAATAAAAACACATCAAATATCATGATAACATGAACAGTTTCCAGAAAAATTTAAACAGAAACACACAGAAAGAGACGTTGTACAAGTTGCTGTCGTTGGAAAACCAATGAACACATTAATGTCTTGTACCATTCAAGCAATGGCTGCAAGTCCAGCTTTATTTGCCAGGTTGTGAAAATCACTCCTTCACAATCTTTGTTTTCTTTCTTTGTGGAAACAGGGTTTAACGGGGCTAGTTGGACCTCGAGGAGTACCGGTGAGTAAACCAAGACTGCCAGGTGATACTAGAAATGAGCAGTAATTACAAGAATCTACTCACATGCTTTGTAGATTTCCAATATTAAGCTTCAACAAGTAATTGACAGTTTGTCTGTGGTACACTTATATAACATGATGATGATGATGATGATGATGATAATAATAATAATAATAATAATAATAATAATAATAATAATAATAATAAATGTCATTTATAAGTCCCTTTAAGGGTCACAAAGTACTTTTACAGTCACAGGTCAAGTTTTACTGCGGGTGAGCAGCGGGAGCCAGACGCGCCAGCGTTCACTCAACCCAAAATTAACACACACACACACACACACACACACACACACACACACACACACACACACACACACACACACACACACACACACACACACACACACACACCATTAACTCAAATACAAAATGGTCATCAGCACAGTAACAGTAATGCAGTTAAAAAAATGAAAGAAATAACTCCAACAAGAATTGACCAAAAAAAAGATGATCGAGGAAAAAAAATGAAATTACATTTTATATTCATAAAACTAACGATAATTCATCATCATTGTTCATCTTTATTCATTAACATGAAAGATGGGCAAATTACAACATTTTGCTGCTCCATCACCGGCCTAGTCACCCATTTCTCATTATCTGTCTATCTTTTTTTTTTTTTCAAGGTGAACCAATCTCATTGACATTCGGTCAGTCTGCTATGTTAATTTAATTGCCCCCCCTAAAAAAACATGTTGCAATCACAATGCAATGTCACTACAATGGCAAAATGGAGCGCTGCAGATAAGTGCGTCTGCATCATACGATGGTCGATGGTCAAAGCGCTGCTTTGTTGGCCGGGGCTGAGAAGATGCACAGCCAATCCACATGGCTGTAAATCATGGGATATGATGATGTCATTGGGTGACGTCAGTGCTGGGTGGCATTTTTTTTCCTGCCGATGAATGCATCAAGGGATGCGATAATGGAACCCCTAGTACTGTATGTAAAAAATCCAATATTACATACGATAAGATTTATTATCAACCTTGCAGTCTATATTTTAATCCATGGAGATGTGATGAGACACGATGCCAATATTCAAACTTCCAAGGATTTTTAGTCAGTCTGGATTTCCATTCAGTTTTCATCAGCAGCTCTAGTTGAGCTCTTTTTTTTGTGTTTAATTCCTCTCAATACCACACTTTTAGCACTTGCACGATTGGGTGCAAATGAGTTGCAATATTTTCCATCTATGAAATGTGACTTTGTAGCCTCCCTGGGCAATCGAGACATGGTTATTATTGAGCTGCGCACATCATGTTCCTCGCAGACAGATTTCACCTCTTTAATCTTTCCATTTGTATTGGAAGGAGCTCTGAAAGTGACAGGTTCTTCTTGAAATATTCATGTCGACCACACTTGTCCCCAAGGCGTTGGTGTCCGACTCGCTTATTTTTAAGTTTGACTGATTTGTGTGTGTATGTTTTTAAATATGTAAAGCATCACAGATTTAAGGAGATGACAATCATACTCGGCGCGCATCCACATTTTGCTAAGCTTATCTAAGGGATTTAGTATATATTTATGTGTTTGGTGATGCTGCTTCCACTTGGGCGCAGGAGAAATAAATAAATATAGTTTTGTTGTCACTCTGCTAATTGGACATGCTGAGCTTGCTCTTGGCCTTTCCCTTCTTGCAATGCTGCAATCTCTCTGTGTTTGTTGTCACTCTTCCTCCTCTGTACTGACCCGTCTGTTGTAAATCAGATACTATTTGTATGATCTTAAGTAATTATTTTTTTTTTTCTAACCATGGAAGTGTTTCACCAAGTCATCTCCCACTTTGAACAGATTCTTTGAACATACCATATTTTCTAGTGTATAAGGCGCACCAAAAAGCCATTTTTTTCTTCAAAAGATGACCATGCGTCTTATACGCAGGTGCACCACCTTGCAACGACTATCAGCGGCTACCAACTCCATTTTCCCCCTGTAAAAGAAGTAGTGCGTAATCCCAGCCTCTACTGTAGCTTTATAATGTGCTGTGCCTTATATTTGGAAAAAAATATTTATGTATTATATTTGGAAAACTTTTTGTCATTCATTGAAGGTGTGCCTTATACTCTGGTGTGCCTTATTTATGGAAAAAAATGAAAATGTAATTTCAGTTTTTTTCTTCGATCATCTTTTTTTTGGTCAATTCTTGTTGGAGTTATTTCTTTCATTTTTTTAACTGCATTACTGTTACTGTGCTGATGACCATTCTGTAT
>NC_142745.1:9455000-9515000 GCF_051943395.1 Hippocampus bargibanti
TACTAGTACAAATTAGTTAGGCCAATACCGTTAAGGCTTTCAAGTGTGATGAAAATGTCTTTTCTTAAAGGACAACCGACGCCTCCGGACAAGTTGTGTCCATAACTTCAAATGACTTCTACTGAGCGTATTTTACAAAGATTCCACCGCATATAGCTATATTTTACGTTTTAAGGCTCGCGCTGAATATTCCGTTAGTCTTGTTTTTGACTTGGTGACGAGTCGTCACGTCACGGAAGGAACGCCCCTGACCGAGAAAGGACACATTGTAGCAGTCCTTTCATCACATCAATGCATTTTGCGGTATTTTGTCTGGTCTGAAAACTTCGTGTTGATCCGTGTTGATGGCGAAATTAGAAGGAAAACACATAAATAACGCAGTGGTGAACACTTGTCTTGCACCGAGCATCTATTTGATATTCGCTGACAAAAATTCAAAGGAAATAATCAGCCCGTTTCCACGGAGCTTTGTCGCCATCTTCTGCCTCTTTTGGCTGCAACATCCCCCCCCCAGATATTTCAGAATGACACTGAATAAATTATTTAATCAATTGCAAATATGTATACTTTCCTCCTCAGAACTATTTGAATCATATTCATAACTGGATGAGTAACAAGAAAGCATCTCTGAATCTGAAGCCATTGTTTTGATTCTCGAGCAAGGCAAGACGTCTTGGCGTGGCACCACGAACAAGGGGGCGGGGACCTTCTGAAACTGGCCACTTCCGGTTTCAAATTGAAGTAGTTTTAAGACACCTTAAGTCATTTTTATTGGTGTTTTGCATTTGACTAAAAATATCATACGTGTTTTGGGTATTTTAGATGCTATAAAACGTTTTTGTGATGTCAGCTAAGAAACAAAAAAGTGGTGTCGTTGTCCTTTAATCAAATACAGTAAAGTCTCGTTATATCGATATTCAAGGGAGTCCGAAAAAATATCGATATAACCGGGACTATCGATATATCCGACCCTGTTTGCATGTAATTTTCTTCGTGCGTGCATAGAAATAGTATCGATATAACCGGGACTATCGATATATCCGATATCGATATAACGAGACTTTACTGTACTGTATTTTCCTGTGTATAGGGTGCACCGGAGTATAAGGCGCACCCCCAATGAATGGTGTATTTTCAAACTTTTGCTATATATAAGGCACACCGGACTATAAGGGGCACCTGAAAGTTTTCCAAATATAATATATAAAGATATACAAGTTTCCCAAATATAAAGCACACCACAGTATAAGGCACTACAGTAGAGGCTGGGGTTATACACTACTTATTCTACAGGGGAAATGGAGTCGGTGGCTGCTGACAGTCGAAGCGAGACCTGTTGTGACTCAATATTACTTCACATATAAGGTGCACTTGCGTATAAGGTGCAAGGTCAACTTTTGAAGAAAATCAAGGCTTTTGGGTGCGCCTTATACACCGGAGAATACGCTACATCAAATCAGTGACCTGCACTTTATAGAGAAACAACTTGTCATTATGGTGTGAGTATGTTATATCACTCAATAATGACAATTATGTCTTGAGTCGTCCCCCGGGAACCTGCGGACAGCTCGGAACACCTCAGGGGGGCGTCCAGAGGGGATCCTGATCAGATGTACGAACCACCTCATTCGGCTCCTTTCTATGTGAAGGAGAAGCGGCTCGAGTCTGAGGCCCTCTCGGATGACTGAGCTTCACACCTGATCTCAGTGGCGGAAATTCAGCCTGACCACTTGTATCCGGTATCTCTTTCTATCTTTCACAATCCATAATTTGTTGTCATTGTTGAAGGTGGGAAATCGACCGGTAAATACAGAGCTTTTTCTTTTGATTCAGCGCCTTCTTCACAACGACAGACCGAAACCAAGTCTGCACTTCAGCGGACATTACACTGATCAGTCTATTGACATCACTTGTGAACAAGACCCTAAGACACGCTTGGTCTGGAGGCCGATGAGCTTCTCACCGTCACCAAAGTGAAAGATAGTCCACCCCCCCACAGACCCGCCAGGATATGCGAGGAGGCAGGTCCAACAATGTCAAGTCAAAACTTCTCTGTCTCACACACAAGCTGAGGTTCCTTCCTTGCATGTCATGGCAGTGAATGAGTTAACAGAGTATGTGATGCTACGTACAAAACTTAAGCACAAAACATGGCAATATCCTCCCGTACTGGGTTCGATGTTAACCATTTCAAGGACATCGATGAGAAGGTTTCTTCAGCCGTCATCTGTACAAAAGTGAAGGTTTCGGACGTTTCGCCTCCTATCCAAGAGGCTTCGTCAGCGAACTAAAGTCTGACTGGTCGTATCGGCCCCATTTATATATCCCTAATGTCCAGACATGGTGGCGCCGGACACAGCTATGATAGGTCCCTACTCTCAGGTTGGGGGGGGCGGGGGACCCCTCCCTGTGGCCCCACTGATTGTTCCTACATTCCTGACTAACGACTGGCCTATTACCCCCACTGCCCCCGGTATCACCTCATCAGCATAACGACCCTCATCAGCATTGCGAAAGTTGCCTAACCTGTTTTGCCTAAGCAGGCTATTGTATGAACGATCCAAATTGAACCTCACCCCACCAGTCCGGTTTAATGAAGGATTTAGTTGTTTTATAAGAATCGCTTCTTTTACGCCCCTTTCAAACCATCTATGTTCTTTCGCTAAGATTTTAACCTCATTGTCGTCAAATGAGTGGTTGCTAGCTTTTAGGTGCAAATGTACTGCCGATTGAGGCCCACTAGTATTATCCCTGCGATGTTGATAAAGTCTTTTTTTGAGAATTTGTTGAGTCTCCCCAATGTACTGCGCTTTACAATTTTCATTCTTACAATGTATGGAATAAACTACATTACTTTGTTTTTCATTTGGTAGCCTATCTTTTGGATGCACTAATTTTTGCCTTAACGTGTTTATCGGTTTGAAATAAGTAGGAATTTTATGTTGCCAAAGGACTCTGTAATTTTTCCGAAACCCCTGCAATGTACGGTACTGCTACTCCTCTCCTTTTTGAATCTTGAGAATTATTGGTTTCGTTCGCTATTCTTTCTTTCTGACATTTGTTGAATGACCACTGAGGGTACCCACAGTTAGTGAGTGCTCTCCTGATATGTTTTGACTTGGACATTAGGGATATATAAATGGGGCCGATACGACCAGTCAGACTTTAGTTTGCTGACGAAGCCTCTTGGATAGGAGGCGAAACGTCCGAAACCTTCACTTTTGTACAGATGACGGCTGAAGAAACCTTCTCATCGATGGACCACTCCTGTACGACTGAGAGCTTACACAGACGCATTTCAAGGACAGCGGTTACTACAGTGGACACCGTATCATGATATTTGCTTACATGAAAGGCTTTAAAAAATATATGGGGGATAAATATTTTAATATTGCTTCTTTTCCAAAATGGCTATTTTATTTTGCATCATCATTTGGTTTGTAACCTCCATGAATCTACATCCATGCTTGTTAAACAGCCAAATTGTGCATTTCTTACGATTATATTCCTTAAAAAATATGCAGCCTAACCTTCCACTGGAGTGTTCTAGAAGGTCCATGAAGCCCTCCAGAGCAGCTCAGCAATGACCGACCATGTTATGGCGTTTTTAGCCGGAAAAAAAAATCAACTATGTATATTTAACTTGCTGGCTATCTAGCTAGCTATCTGGCTGGCTATCTAGCTAGCTATCTATTTGCTATCTGTTAGCTATCTAGCTGGCTGGCTGGCTACCAAGCCAGCAACCTACTAGCTATCTAGCTGGTTAGCTATCTAGTTGGCCATCTATTAGCTAGCTAGCTAGCTAGCTTTCTGTCTATTTGAGTTATTCCGCTGCTCACCCAAAGAAAAACTTATCCCGTGACTGTAAAGTGACCTTGAGAGTTTTGATAAATGAAATGTATTATTATTATTATTATTATTAACAAAGAGGCGTGACTTTGTCATTGCTTGGTTTCTCCAACGCAACTCTTCAGGCATGACTGACTGAACATACGTCAGGATTGTACGACTGGGCATGAATGACTTACCTTTGTTACAAATGCCGCAATAGTTGTGTGTTCCTTCGCTATGTTTCTTGAGGTGGTCCGTCATGTAGGCCGCTCGGAGGAATTTGCCGCAAACTTTGCAGGGAATTTTGTCCTCATGACAAGCGAGGTGTGACCTGAGGCGATCTCTTGTAGCAAAAGAGGAATTACAAATCTGCAACATACAAAAAAATGAACGGGCGACACTTAGTGTTTTGAAACAATCAATTTATTCAATTCTGGATGAAGTATTCTTCATATCACCTGGCACTTGTGGGGTCTCTCTGTCGTATGGACTTGCTTGATATGTCCGTTCAGGTGGTCTGGTCTGGAGGGTGAAAATGTTATTTGTGTGTGTTCGTCAATGCAAAACTGAAATATTTGATCATATTTGACAATAAAGCTGACTTTGACTTTGATAAACGAGTGTGTCACTTTCTTTGCGGTTTGGGATCAACAGACACGGACTGCAGTTATTTAACACAGACAAAGCTGGAAACAAGTGAAAATATTATCACCAGCGAAGCTAAAACATGAAGTGAAGCAGAGAGCTTTACAAACGAATGACCTTGTTTCGCTTGCCGAGAGCACTAATCAAGATCTCAGTTTTGTTTCTTCTTTCAAAGATTGAAATGAGAATAACGGAATGAATGAACACAAATTGAATTTGGAAAGGCTGCTGGGACATTGCCTTCAAAGTGCAACGGCGCTCTGTGTGTGATGATACATGTCTGCAAAAAAAAAAAAAAAAATGGTAAATGCCTTTTTAAATTGATCATCAGATTAATCTTTTTTCCCACTCAAAAATTGCCATATCACTCAGGCCCCAATAATTAATAATGATCATCATGAATTTAGATTTGCGGTCGCCATCAAGTCGTTTTTTTCCCTGAAAGGTCACAGCTAGAGATTATAATGCACAATAAAATCCATATTGTGCAAAGCCCTAAAGGTTAAAAGTAAACCTTTGCGGAAAAGTGGTTACACCCGGACAGTTATTATTTTCCCCCTCCTATATAAACAAATCATTAGAAAAAACAATACAAATCCAGATGTGGGTTATTGTAACGTGAGAATGAATGGGTTAAAAAACAAATCTCGACCATCTGACGTGTTAGAAAGAAAGTATATATTTTTGCAACTGCACACGTTGGTACCGATATACTATCTATTATAATGAGAAATGTGAAAGCAGCATTCATCGTTTACACGCAGGGCACCAAAGTTGATGTCAAAACAAGATGACAGTGACATCTCCTGCCAAAAACCTTTACGAGCTTGTTATCACACTAGTAGCAAAGCAAACCGATGAAGTTTAACTCACCTGGAAAAGCCTTTTCCGCAACTTTGACACACGTACGGTTTTCCCACTGAACCGTCGTGGGAACGCACGTGATAGGACATCCTGTCTTTGCGTTTAAAGCGCAGACCGCACACATGACACGCGTACGGCTTCTCCCCGGAGTGGGACAGCTTGTGTCGATTCAGATGGTACACGTCACGGAACACCTTGCCGCAGATTTCACAGCCGACGTGTCGCCGGGTCCTCTCACGCTTGCGGCCGTGGTCCAGCATTAATCCGCCGTGGTAGTGCGCCTCGTTCTCATGGCCGATGAGAGTCAGGCCACCCGGCGTCGAGCGGCCGCCGACGTGGGCTCCATGTTGTGCTTCGTGGTTCTTCAGGCGAGAGGCTTCCGTAAAGGCTTTGCCGCAAGCGCCGCAAGGAAACAGCACGATGTTTTTCTGTACGTTGTGATTGAAATGGAGGGTCTCCTCAGAAGCGCCAGCCTTCTTGGGTCGCCCCCTGCCCCTCTTCGAAAGTGCGTCGTGATGCAACGATGTCGTTTCGGGCGACCCGTGGACGGGTTGCATGATAGGCATCGATCCTTCGGCCGCTTCTTCCAGGAGCACGGCGGCGGCTGCTGCGGCTTCGCTCCCATCCACCTGATGTCCATTATTAGCAAAGCCTACCAACGCCGTCCCGTTCACCAAATCGTGCTGTTGAGCCCCAGGGAAGCCCATTTCGGTCGACCCGGCGGCCTGGAAAAGGCTGGCGTTACCTCCCCGCGATGACGGGACCAGGATTTGCACGTTTGATTGTTTGATGACCTCTTGACAGATCTCGATGATCGAGCGCATCAACAGAAACTTGGCAGCTGTCATCAACTCCGGGAAACACTCGAGCCGCACTACAATCCTCGACGTGTACGCGAAGTCCAATATGTCTTTGAAAACTTTGGGGCTGATGGTGTGCATCTCCAGCTCCCTGGCATCGACGTCGTCCGGCTGGCGGCCAAACACTGACTCAAAGTACTCGCTGCAGGCTGCCAGCACCGCCTTGTGCGCGGGGAAGCTCTCCTCTCCCACACGCAGGATCACGTCGCAGAACCTGCCTCCATCTTTCCTCTGAACGTTGAGGTTGTGTAGCATCTCCGCGCTGTGCTTGCTCACCTGGTAGGTGTAGGAAGAAGTCCAAGACGGCTCCGCTAGCTTCTCCATGCCGAATGCATCCAGCGGCGGGATCGGAGGAGAAAAGACAGGGTTTGCGATTTTACAGTGAATCTGCGGAGGACAGCTAGCTACTAAATGCCCCCCGAACCGACCGACCGCTCCTCCCCGTCGTTGTATCGTCTGTAACGTTTGGACGCTAGCATTAGCGGCAGGCTAAAGATGGCAGCCCCCCAGCTTCCTGTGCACTTTGACCCGAGTTTTTCGATGGGTGGGGGGTCGCTTTCATTTGTTTATTTAATATGGCTTTGTCGCGCGCGCCTGGTTGCGTATTGAGTCACTTAAACAGCCAAAATGAGGGGGATTAGAGGCTCATCGGGGGTCTTTTTTTAATCACGGTCGACAGATACCTAATGCGCAGGTTTCCTCTTCCTGTTTTTGTGACAGACCCCTCCCCCACAGAGCGTCGACCTCAAAGCCTTTTCCGCTCGACAATCGACATGTTTCCCTGAGTAGCATCGCGGTACTCGCTCGGTTCCAGGTGACGCCGATTTGACGTCACGATTCTAAAGCGACCTGTCAATTTGAAAGCAATAATCATTATAGCAAATCAAAATGAAATTCGCGGTCAATGGTGACACAACACTTAAATAATCATGAAGCTGTTAATTGCCTCCTACCATATAAGGTAAACGAAGACCATTGCTTCCAATGACATGGCAAGTAAAATCAGTGTTGGCTAACAAGGTATGTCTAGTCTACAGTTGCTTAATTTGACGAGTATTTGTTTGACAATAATCAATTGTCTCAGGTTGAAGATAAATCCAGTGCAGTATTTTCTTGGTCAATTAACCAGGAACGACATACCGCTTCTGTTCAAATTTGACTTAATATTTTATGAAACATATGGGAAAATTAGGCATTGATGATTGTCATAATGTCGCATGTCATGTCCAGAGTTAGAAAGCTTTTCGTTTTAAAAAAAAGTGACTTAGACTTTTGGGGAATGAGAACATTTCATGTCCAAAATGTGGTCATCTTTGAATAGTAACGTTGCAATGGTTTAATTTCCTGGCAATACAATTACAGTAAAGTCTCGTTATATCGATATCGGATATACCGATAGTCCCGGTTATATCGATACTATTTCTATGCACGCACGGAGAAAATTACATGTAAACAGGGTCGGATATATCGATAGTCCCGGTTATATCGATATTTTTTCAGACTCCCTTGAATATCGATATAACGAGACTTTACTGTATCTGCATTCAAGGATTTCCCATACAAGCCAATTGCATTTACAAAATTTGTGACACTTCACTTAAACATATCTAGCAGGATTTGGACCATTTGAAGGAATGACCATGCAGCATGATTTTGATAATGTCAGACCACAAATTAAAATTCGTGGGCCAAAAAATAAACCACACAAAAAGACTAAAGTATTCCATAGTTTGTCACAATTTTTATTCGTTCCATCTGTGCTTTTCACTTAATAGCACAAAAAAACCTGAATCCAGACACTTCCAGAAATGTCAAGACTACCTCCTCTTGTGGCAGTTTGGACAGTCGAGGATACAGTTTCAAAAAAGGAAAACAAAACAAATGCACAGAAGGCACAACCAGCAGTCCCTTGGAGTAGTCTTGAAATGATCCTGCTCGCCACAACTATCCAACTGAGCCACTAGCAAGGGAAGAGTCGATGACAATCCTACCCATCCGGCGCTTGCAGTAACTCTCAGTGCAGTTCACGAGGAAAACCAGTCTTCAAGGAGTGCTACGAGCTCTTAGTGACAGTCTAACAGCATTTAAACATCATAGTTTCACTTCCCCTATACCTAGAAAAAGAAACCATTGCTATATACATGGGGACTAAGATAAGTTCCCATCATCTGTACAATCGTGAATATACATAACTTACTCCAAAATTTACTGCTCGTCCAATACAAAAAGAGGGACAAAAATGAGAGGGGCGTGAGAGCATGGGGGGGGGGGGGGGACAAAGAAAAACATAGCTGCAGTAACTTCTCCATTGCCTGGCTTACTTTTCTTTAAGCGCTTTGAATCCAAGGTTAAAGTCAAGAAAACTGTCCAGGTGTGTGCTGTGGTTTCAAATAAAGTTCACATTTAAATGCATTGATCAGTGAGAGAAGGGGAAATATATTTCACAGTCCAGCTTCGAATAAAGTTCCTCACGGCCGGAACTCCAACTCATCTACACTTATAACCTTGGCCGGCATGGAGGGCAGTTGCTGTTCCAGCACATCAGATCCAAACCACTTGGCCAGGCCTGGAGGGGGACTTGTGTGTCGTTGGGGGCCATTCGTCCGATGGGGTCCTTGGCTCTGAGACCGTGGCCCAGTTATGCTCTGATTTACTGCAAGAGAAGAAGAACTTCAAATGAATGCTCAAATTCTAAAAACAAGTTTGATAATCAATAAAAGAAAACAGCGATTCACTGGCATTTCTGCTTTATTTCCTGTATACGATAGCTATCCATGTTAAGGGCTTTGTTACAGGTTCAACTGTTGTGAAAGCGCTATATAAATCAATATGTACCTTATTGTATTGTATTTAGTGAGTGTTCATACGTCAGGAAAACTAATGTACTATAATAACCGCATTGCCAGACTTCAAAGTGGCAGATTTGCCAGCCCTCACCAATTCCCAGAATACCGAGAAGGCAAAAATCAATTCTCAGCTCCTGACATTCTGTACATGAGAGAGCCTTCTGATTTCAAAATGACAAATGGAACCATAATTATCCACATCAGTCTGTGTGTTCTCGTTTCACATTGTGCAAGCATACGCGCACGCACACACCATGCAACCCATTACCATAAATTGTGCACACTAGACAAGCCTGTGCTTCCTTTATGCAGTAAGCAAAAACAAACAAGTCCAGATCATGTAGCCTCATGCACAAGGATGCAAATTACACTATGTAGTGAGCGAACACCAACGTGTGGGCATGAACGTATTGTTTTGAAATCCGAAGTATCTATTATGTCAGTGCAAGCAGTGTTGGTTTGGTTCCCACTTAAAGGAACATGTGAATCTGAGTATATGCATGTCTTCATGTGTGCCCTGTAATTGATGAATTATCCACCTTTCGCCAAAAGTCCGCTGCAATAGACTCTAGCCTCCCTAAAGAGAAAAGGTATAGAACATTGAATGATTTGACTTAAAAGATGCTCATCGATGAGGTTTCTTCAGCCGTCGCCTGTCCTTCTTTGAAGGTGTCGGACGTTTCGCTTCTCATCCAAGAGGCTTCGTCAGAAAGCTAAACATTTTCTGGTAGCTCTGGCTATATATATATATATATATATATATATATATATATATATATATATATATACATATATATACACATATATATATATATATATATATATATATATATATATATATATATATATATATATATATATATATATATATATATATATATATATATATATATATATATATATATATATATATATATATATATATATATATATATATACATATACACACACACACACGCACGCACACCTATTGTCCAGAGGTGGCGGTGCCAGACCTTTGCTCTGATAGGTCCCTGCTCTCAGGTTGGGGGGAGCAGAGAACTATTCCCTGAGGCTACACTGATTACTTCTATTGTCCTGACTGATTATGGTCTATGACTGGCCTGATTGCCCCATTCACTCTAGTATCACATCATCAGCATGACTAAGCCTATGTGGTAACAATCATAGAGTGTGTTGTAAGCATGATCCAAATTAAACCTCACACCACCATGCCGATTTAGTGAAGGGTTTTGCTGTTTTATAAAAATAGCTTCTTTTACTCCCCTTTCAAACCATCTATTTTCTTTCGCTAAGATTTTAACCTCACTGTCGTCAAATGAGTGGTTGTTAGCTTTTAGGTGCATCTGTACTGCAGATTGAGGCCCACTAGTATGATCCCTGCAATGTTGATGAAGTCTTTTTTTGAGAATGTGTTTAGTCTCCCTAATGCATTGCTCTTTACTATCTTCATTTTTAAAAGATGTTCATAAGGAAGGGATGAACCCAGTTTCAAAATGGTGCTCATCAGCTCTTCCTGAGTTGACTTGGTTAGTGAAAACAATTTGATTTGTCAGTTGCATTTTCAGCACAAATACAGTGGCTTAATTCTCCACTAAGCTTTCCAGTCAGCCATTTAGTATTCAATTATTAAAATCGGTCGCCGCATGTTTGAATACCGTACTGTACAACATTCCGGCCAGTGCGTCATTTATTCTCTAAACATGGATGACTAGCTTCTACTTGTGAATGAGTCCCTCTTAAAATGGCCGTAATGTATCACAATATTTGATTTTACTCACTTTGTCTTTGCTGCTGAAGTTGCTGCTGCATGACTGCCAGCTGCACGTGATTGTTTGCTCTGGAAGGTAGCAGCGGATGAGCTCCCGCTGCACTGAGAGGGTACAGGGTTTGGCCCAGTATTGTAGGAGGCAAGCCTTGAAGTTGCCCAAGTTCAACATGTGGCGGATATATTCCTGTTAATGACAAGGTTACTCAGACATCTTCAAATAATGAGGCACACTATCTGCTAGTTTTCAAAGGAGAGCTAATATGGCGTGTCAAGGTGAAAAAAAAGAATGGCCTGGGCAAACCATTACCTGCTTGGACCAGTGCTGGGGCGAGCTGCTGGGGTTGGATTCCCTGTGCCAGCATTCGTTGGACCACGCTGGGGTGGAGCTGTGGAGGCGGGCGCGAGATTGGTACATGGGATAGCAGCGGTACTGGGTAGATGGAACGTGGGAATGTTGAGGACGGTCCTGGTGGCGCCGTGGTCGGTGTGTGATGTCCGGTAGAAAGTGGCTTTAGTCGCTCTTGGTCTTTGCTCGGCAAGTTCTGAGAGAAGGATTTTACCCTGCCAGACTGGTCACCATTGCCTTCAATTGCTTCCAGGTGTAAACTGAGGGTATTGTTCTCTGAAATCACAAGATCAATCAATTTCAATTTCGCCGTCTCCAATTCAGACAAAAGGCAAATGAAGTTTGTGTACCATCTTGAGAGTGCGTTGTTGCCTCGTCTTTGGTCTCGAATCGACTTGACTGATCATCTTTGCTTTTCTCTTTTGTTGCATACATTTTACGGATAACCGATGTCGGTGTGAATGATGGAGACAACTGTTGCAAAGGGGAAAAATGTTTTGTGTCTATGGGAAAACATTTTTTGGGGCAGATAAATCTTATTCTTACCATACTGGTGACGGTGCTTCCTGGTGAATTTCTTCCGGCAGTCTGGGAGCCTGGACCAGGGGAGCAGTTAACACGCTGCGGACTAAAACAAGCGCACCACATTTAAGCAAGGAAGTAAAACTTACAGAGCCTTTCACTTTGTTGGTTAAATGATACACACAATTTCGTTATGAATATGAACACATTGCATTTGGATGAAGAGCAGAAGTGCATTGACTTTGTAGTTTAAATCAAAACCCTCACTCACCGATTCCGAAAAGATTTGTCCTGTGGAAGTCTGTTGTAGCCAGATGGGAATTGGTGATGGGCATGTAGTGCAAGATCCTGTTGTAATGCTAGTGCTTCAAGATCTGCGTGATTCACTGGCATTGAGAGCATCCTCATCTGGAAAAAAAAGTAAAACGATCATGATCATTTTGCAAAAGACCAAATTAAACACAAAATATATATACACTGTATGACCAGAGACTACACACACAAAACAAACAGCACACAATGTAATTACCATACAGTAATCAATACCTCCACTAAGGAAAAAAGTTTGCTACCTGATGCTGGGGTGCAGATGCAGGGCTGATCGACCTGTGCATGTTAGCATATTGATCCGGTAACATGGGCTGAGCGCCAACAGGAAAGCCTTGCGATTAAATGAGGAAGACCCAAAAAGTAGCAATCAACAGTTTTGTTGTGAAAGTACCTCCCAAACATTATCTGGAACACTGCAGTAGTTGTCTACAAGTCTAAAATGTATGGGAATATGAAAAACAAATACTTCCAAGATATGATGCCCTCTCTTCAAGACAACCAAAAGGGTGAAAATAAGATTTTTCAGACAAGTCACCTTTTCAGACCTTGGCTGGTCCTGCAATGTCAACTCAGGTGTGACTTGTGTAATATTGAAATTAGAGCTCTGACTGGCACCCAAAATTCCAGCTCCTCAACTGTGTTGATTTTCTCTTGGCGATTGGCAAATACTTTTGGTGTCTTATTGCTACGACCAGGATAAGCAAATACACAAAAAGCATTTGCCAAAAGATGAAAAAAAGGAAGGCGAGGAAGAAATGGTAGCCATGGCAACTCATGGGGGATTTTGCATCAGTCTGCGCTTTACTATTTGTGATCCATGTTTTTGCAAAACAAAATTCTCTAAAAATGTTTTCAACATTTTGCATTTTTTTGACTAACAATTTATACTGATGAGCAAATTAGTCTGAAGAACACAAGTAATTACACGTGCTCTCAGGTCAAAGGCATTTTGACACTTGAACAAATAGGCTGTCGAAAGCTTTTTGACATTACCTGCTGGATGTTGCAAGCGACTGTTGAAGTAGTCGGGGGAGGGTGACCTCTGAGGAAAGAGAGGTAGCGAGGGACCCTTGTGCAGAAGGCCATGTAGAGCACTGGTAGGCGCAGAGACCTCAGAGTTGCCCAAAAGGTTGCCGAGTAGCACTGGGGAGCGACTACGAGCAGGTCCTCCTAACAGCTCCTTGAGGCAAAACACCCATTTTTAGAAACTACTACACAAAAACTCAGACCACAACCAAAATACGGGATGGATATTTAACATTTTACAACCATTAAGTCTTCAGATCACTTTTTAATAAGGTGATGTTTGTTGTTAAAGTAGACCCCACTGTTATCTCAAATACCTGGAATATGTTTTTCGGTTGCTGAGGTGGCATGGAAACTTCATTCATTGCCGCTACAGCTTGGTCTGAAGATTGCTGCAATGACAGACAAGGAGATTGAATTTATGATTGTGCAATGTAACCCTTCCTTACTCAAAGACATAAATGCCCACCAGCATCATGCTATGTGAAGCCTGAGGTTGAGGTTTTTGGAGTATGACAAATAAAGATAAGGGTCTTTCTAAATGTCCGGAAGGCATCAAGTTACTTAGCAATGTTTTCACACCGGGGCACACTGAGGTGCATGTCAAGAGCAGTGACAATATCAAACCAAGCGTTCTTTATGATGCGTCTGGTTTTATCTTTGGGAAAGGCAATCCTCAAATGTCTAAATGCATACATTGTCTTAAACATCAGCACAAGCTTCACTTGCATGAAGGAATAGAGCAGTGCTGACAGTTCACACCATGAAAATTCATCCCAAGAAGCAAATTTATGCCCATCACTTATATTGTTTCCAAATGTTTCGCCATCTCTCTAACAGTGAACCGTTCATTTGGTGTCTAATACAAATATTGACATCATACTTACATTGCTCAAGTTGGTTTTAGGATGATTTGGCAGAGTTCCACTTGCCTTCATGCTGCTGACCAGTTTGTTAAAGGCTGACATATCTGCGTCATGTGTGCGTGGCTGAGCAATGGGACCACCTGTTAAAGCTTCCTCTAAGTGCTCAGCCATGAAGGGCGTCCCGTTTCCTCTTCGTGGAGGTGGTACCTTTTGTACGTGTTCTGAGGCCAGTTTCATGCCCTTCATTCCTCCCTCCACCTCTTCCAAGGACAGCACTGTTCCAGAGTGAGCTATGGTTGGAATAATGCCAGTCACTTCACTTAACATTTTTCTCTACTGTATATTAAAAAAATGAGCCTGTATCTGCACAAAAATATAGACGAGGTGGAGTTTGGGACCAAGGACTAAAAAAAAATGTAAAATGCTTTTAAGTTACAGCACAACATAAGTAGTTATGAAATAATATGAATTAAGACAATTAATTTAATTCAAATTTAACACCTACTTACATTCTCCGACAAAAAATTTAAATAAAATTCTTGCAATTCTATCAAGTTAAAACAAACCTTTTCCACAACTACATTAATGTACTGTATGGCCGAAATATGATGCAACACTCACTGTTTTCCCGTAGGCGAGCCTTGTTTAGAGACAGGTTTGAGAGAAGAGGCTTCAAGTCCACTTTGGCCTTGTGCAGCAACTCCAGAATGTCCACCTTCTCCTTGGACTCTAATGATTGAATGGGTGTGAAAAATGGAGCAGGACCCTGGCCAGAGGATGTACCAAGGGCTTCAAGACCTTCACAATGGGTGACAAAGGCAAGATTGCAGGATTTAGTATAAACTTGAAACTACTCAGCACTTACTGGGGGAAGGGGAAAAAACACCAAAGAATTAACCTGCTAATTTTTCTAGTTCCTCGTGCGGAGTGGACCTCAGACTGCTGGAGTGGCTACCAGAAGGGCTCAAGTTGCTGGAGAACCACTGACTGAAGCGGCTTGCTGACACAGGACCGTCCCCTAAAACATCCTCTATCATCTATGAAGACAAATCGAGGCTGTGACAGTGATTGGAAACCCCAAAACACGAGCAAGCAGAGTCAAAGTATATGAACAGTAGTGGCGCTTACATTTAGGCCACTTTCCATAATTTGATTCGTCATTCATCCAGCACAAAATGTGACAGACGACCAAGACAATTGTCCAATACAAAAAGAGCAACTCACAATGCAAGCTCCTAAAACTCCCTCCAAAACTTGCCTACTCTGGCTCAACACGAAAAGAACTATTTGCTGTCATGATGGGCATAAATTTTGAATCAAGATAATTCAGTGATGAAGCAACCACCACCTCAGATCAAGTCAGAACAGTCAAGAAGTTTCTACTGAGGATGTTTACTTTTATATTCAATTTGTCATGCGAGCCCAGAAGGAAAAAAACAGTGTAATTCAGAGGTGAGATGAACGCACCATTATCTATTGATTTGAGAGAAAAAGAGTATTACCAGCATGACTAAACAGTGACACCTCATCTGTGACATCCACACCTTTTTCCCCATCAAAACACCTCCGTGCATCCCATTACTTACCGACGCCAATCCTGGCATGGTCTTCTCTAGATTGAAAAATTCATTGAAGTCAAAGTCACCAGTGGACTGCTCTGGCAGCACATCAGGGTGAGGAACTTCTTGATCAGCTGAAGACTGCAGATTCGCATTTTGCTCCTCCGGCTGTCCGTTACATTCTACAGGTTCACATAAACACACCAAATGCCAAATAAGACCTACGGCAGAAGGCCATTCACACTTTGGAAATGTCTTTACTTGCCTTCTTTCAGAAAGTCTGTCTTCTTTCTTGAGCGCCTGGACTTCCGTCTCTCATCTTCCAATATCTTATCATCAAATCCAATGAGCTCAATCGTTTCCGACTGGCTCGTTGGACCTCCGGAGAACCACTCTGGTTCCTCCTCTGCGTAAGAGTCAGTCCTTCTCCGTTCGCTAAACACACGTTTGTCTCCAAAATCTCTCTTCGCGCGACAAAAAAACAAAAACAAAAAAAAAAAAAGGGGGGGGGGGGTCCATCAGATTACAGGATCTCATGGGCAAATATACTTGATAGCAGCAGAGGGAACAATCATGG
Organism: Hippocampus bargibanti; assembly: GCF_051943395.1. Taxonomy (NCBI): domain Eukaryota; kingdom Metazoa; phylum Chordata; class Actinopteri; order Syngnathiformes; family Syngnathidae; genus Hippocampus; species Hippocampus bargibanti. The sequence goes on from NC_142745.1 coordinate 9,471,044, forward strand.
TTATGTACATACATTATGTGACCAAGTAGTAACATTACGGTGCACTAATTAAGATTAATTACTTTTGGCATCTTGCACTTGTGGCACGCACACATCCCAAGCTTGGATGCACACATTCCCACCAATTAAGTTTAGTGATGACGCAAGATTGCAGTAGGAATTCTTGCATCATTACAATTCTTTTGGTAACTAACAGTATTCAAAATATCTTTGACTCCATGTTACACACACCAGTACACCTCAGACTTTCACATATCTGCTTTGCAGACCTACTGAATGACAATGAGAACCAACCCTGAATCTTTTGTCTTTGAAGTCTCTGACATCCCGTTCCCTTTCCTTCTCAAGGCGGGCTTCTCTTTCAAAGCCTCGGGCAGCAATGATACGACCACTTCCAATTCTTCGGGGCCCCCCTAAACGGAGAGTCTCATTCTCCTTATTTTCAAGTGGACTGATTGGCCGGGAGGAGTGGAGTGGGGGTGCAGCATTGCCTTGGCATCCACCTCCAAAGCTGCGACGCTGTGGGCTCAGTATGACATCCAAGTCGTCCTCCTTTAACCTCTCACGAGGATCTGAATAAAAATGGACCACACGCATGTACACAGTTTATTCCAACTGTTTTTTTTTTCGATTTCATATACAAGATGGATTCTTGAAATTGAATGAATAGGAGGAATCAAGTATGAAAAAAGGGGCTTCAAAAGCATTTGGGGAATGGCGGGCATAAAGCTATACTTTTAAGTGCACTGTAAGCATACTCGCTAAATATGCGGAAAAATAACACTATAATCAAATCCTGTTATTTCTTCATAACCACAACCATGGCCCCATCACAAAAGTTAATTATGGTACTTTCACCATTTGCCATTCTGTAATCAGCCTAAATTTATGTCCCTGTTAAAAAAATAAAAAATAAATACCTGGGATTCTTCGTTTCAGTGGAACTCTGTCTTCCAAATTGTCCTTCTTAAAGCCTTCTATTGGAGAATTACGACCCGAGGTGGGATACAGTGAGGCGTGCCACTTCTCGGGGTCCCAAACACCATCACTGTATTAAAACATTTGAAATTATAGTACTCGAAATACCGGTAACTGGCAGCAGATGGATACAGGATTATTGGACTGGAATTTAAGGAAAAGCATTTAATTGATTTCCTTGTCACTCTATAACACTAGCATAGATCGATGGTGTTTGTTTTCAACATTTAGCTTGTAGTAGACGTGCACATTCTCCACCATGGCGTCCCTGATCCACTGCTGAAGGGGATGCTTTGATCATCTCCTCTTTCATCTCGAACTGCTTCATGTCATTACAAAGAGGTTACAGCAAGTCCTGAAGAATGAAGGTCTCTGTGTCTTTGTGAGGTCACATTGTTATTTTTGTTCCCCCCCCCCCCCCCCAAGATGGCGGTGCGTGAACACGCGGCGGCTCCCCTCTCCCAGCAAATTAGCATTTTCGTGTTTATTATGTTTGTTAAAGTCATTATATGTTCCTTGCACGCTGGGTCCGAGAGGACAGTAATTTCATCTGTGCTGCATGTCTTGCATACTAGCATATTTGACAACAAAGCTGACTTTGACTTGAATTTGGATGATGAATTTGCAATTGGTAAATTTTCGGTCTAATTGTGTGACATTGAATCATTTTACAGCACCCCTTTGGTTCCTGCATGACATACTAATGTGCAATGGCCTCCCGGCATGGGAATCCGTGGATGAGACAGCCAATCAAATTGCACATCTACATAACAAAACCTTTCAGAATCTGCCGTCAAGCTTACATTGACGTTTTGGGATGGGGGAGAAAACCTGAGTACTGTACATGGAGAAAACATGCATTCCTCAGACCAGGGCCTGAGCCTAAATTCCAGGGTCTTCATTTCCAAGTAAATTAACTGTGCTTCCTCTTAAAGCCATTCTCTTCCAAGAAAGTGCTGCCTATTAGTCCCCCTTCTACACCAAAAACTCAAATACAACACGATTCATGTACATCCGGCAATACATTCTTACCTGTCATATTTCACTGACAGACAGTCTGGCCTTTCATTGGAGATTGGTAGCTCTTTAATATGAAGAAGCTCCTCCTAAATATTGATACACATTAAATATTGCCAGGATTTTGAATATGCATCAAACAAAAATAAAAACTACCCCCAGCCCTGCTCCATCACCTTGGTATATCTATGTGGAGTTGTTGCTGCAGGTTCATCCTTAACTGGGTCCACGGCAGCATCACCTCCATTCTTCTCTTCAACACAAGCATCACCATCCATGGCGGAAACACAGCTTTGATCCAACCAATGACTCCGCTGGAATGGGGGCAATAAAAAAATATATACTGAAATAAAAATATCAGTGGCTGCACCGAAGTACCATGATGAAAAAAGGGGGCCACCATGAGCCCAGTTGTGGCGGACCTATCAGAATCAGTACTGCTAGGTACTATGATCAATATAAACAGAGACATCTTCATGCCAGTGACTCTGACATTTTAAAAATCACCTAAAAGCTCCATTACCACCCATCAAACACCTCCAACAACAAAGGACTTATAGAATAAACAAATCAGAGAAAACCTAGTTTTGATATTAAGGTTGTTCGTACAGATATGAGGAAACAAACATAACGCAACAGCTATGTCTACTCCAGAATGCTGCCGCTCAAGTTCTTATGTGCCAGGAAACCAGACCACACCAGGCCATTTCTAAAATCCCCAAAGAATAGATTTTAAGAAGTCACTGAAGTCAACATCTAGTCAATACATTCACTTCATTATGCAACTAATACATCAGGTGCATTCTGATTGAATGTTCCTGCAATAATACAGCATTACAGCATTCTGGGTCGATCCTTCTGAAAAGTGTTGTTATTACAAGTACTTGTATATTTGAGTGAAGAAGTCTTTTGCACTACTACTTTGTCATCAATAAACACTTTCCTCGCTTTATATGTAATTTAATCTGAATACAATAATGTACTCATTTTGTCGTTTCACTTTATTTTAATGCATGGTGCTCGTAAACTTGCCTTAAAGCTGCGAATCTGGTGGTCGCTTGTCAATTACCAACAGGTGAAACAATCTTGACGCAGAAGTGGTTAAATGTATAAAAAATAAATAAAAAAGAAAAAGAAAAGACTTGTACGACCGACAAATATATATGTGAATGAAAAACTAGTCTGTTGAGTGGTTGGAGGCAACGAAATCTACGATGCCATCCAATTGACGAGTTAATTGATCGCAGCCGGGAGACTCATCAGCGATTCATTTGCAATTTGGCAAACTGGTAGATACTGCACCATAGTCTGATTTTGTAGAAAGCATAGTTTATAAAATTCAAAACTAACAGCACACTCGGAGTCCGTGAATGTTTATTTCAAGTCTGACACTCTTGTCTGCAATTTAACGCAAAAGCACGTGCCAAGAACACAATTCACAGCTGTCCGAACACGTACCACATTGACAAAGAAATTACTTACCCTGTCTGAAGTCTGGACGTGAAAGAGCTTGACCTGGAGTTCACGTATATCAGCTAGCTAGCTATTCTAGCAGCTTCAGCTAGCTAGCCAGCTAACTAGCTGGGGAATGGGGTAATGCCCACCCACCAAATTTGATACCGGCCGACTTGTTGCAGTGATTTAAGAAAACGGACTATACTAGGGTCACTTGAAATAACTACACAGTTGGAATATTCTCAAACAATAATTCGAAATTCTTGTCTACACGTTCTCTCTTTCCTGAGTCGTAACAGCAAATTTCCCCCGATCGCCGCTTTAAGAAGGTCCTCAGAAAGCAGACACGGTGCCCCTCGCGCCTTTGTAGAATTTGAAATATTTTGGTACATTTCTTATCTATCATTGAGAAAATCAACAACAGCCATTCACTCATAATAAATATGTAAGGGATATGCAGAAAAAATATAACTATTTTGTGTAGCTGTTGCCACAATATACATAAACCTTTGATTCGTGACAAGGCATAATATTTGGCCAACCTGCCATAGCTTTTAGGGTGTGCTCGATTTTAGCGACTTCGCTGACAGTTGTCCCTGCTCGGCCTTTCGGCATTGCACAAGACAGTCAAAATCTACAACTCGCCGGTGACAGTGTAAAAAATTAAGCCAACCCCGGGCCAATCATTTGTAATCACGTGACACGGAAAAACAAACGTGCGGTAGGTAGTTCGTCAAACGACAACCAAGGAACGGAGTGAACTTTCTTTCGAAACAATACCGATATAATTTTCAGTTTGAATGACTAGTTATGTCAATGTTGCGTGTTATTCTTTCAAACGGTGCACCGTGGACACACAGTCGTGTGAAACAGATTCTTTCCAATAATGGAAAAACAACACCGACTACAAAAACCTAAATTACACAGCGTCAGATTTAGTGTCGATGACCAAGAGTGTGCAGTTCAAAGCAGATCTATCCAAAAAAACAGATACACTTGGGACACATCTGAAATAATTTACGATTTTAGGATTAGGTGAAAATGTTCTTACATTACTCTTACTGTACGTCGATATACAGGTATTGCAATTTTTGTGTAATATCTATTTTGCAGGTATTTGGCAAGCAAGTTCCTAAAGATATGGCGGCAGAACACATTTGGTCGAATACTCCCTCATAAAGCCAAGTACCAATTTTAGCTATTTATGTTGCATGTCAAGAGCAACACATTCTGGGCATTGTTAAATCGTGTAAAATGTGCTTTTGGATTTTTTTAATCTACAGGTGTCATTATGACAGGGTGCTGCTGAGAAAATCATTTGAGGGATGGAAAGAGGAATGGTGGTCATCTGGGAGGGAGTGGAGTCTTTCAGTACGTGCTGAGTGCCATTACAGGTTGGTTCTTGAGACATTTACTGAAAATGAACAAGTCAAGTTGATCTTGAAATGAGGTGTCTTTCTTCAAGGTATTATCTGCTCTTCATGACATTAGGAAGATGGCAAACATTTATGGCACTGCAAGTGGAAAAGAAGCGCAAAGTGCACAAAGCTCAAGCATTCGGTATGACTGATGGAAACAATTCCGAGAATTAATTTGTAGCATTCTTAAATGACCACTGCATTGGTGTTCATCAGCTGACAGGTCCCGGGTGTGTCAGATTTGGAACAAGTGGGAGCTTTTCATCCAAATGTGTCGACTGAAAAGCAAAGCACTTCAGATAGCTCGAGAGCAACACAGGCGCACAAGGCTGCGGTATGTCATGATGCACTGTGCCTTGAGGTTTAATTTTTAAGTAAAAATAACATTCTTTAACTCGTCCAGGTCAGCATGGTGTTTATGGCAAGCGAGGCTTCAAGAGCATCAAAACATTTCCACAATGGAGGACCAAGCCTTGAAGCACGACTCAGTGAATATACAGAACAAGGTGAATATTCACCAATTCTGTCCTTGACATATTTGTCCTGATGTATTTGGACACTCAAATATACGTGTGAAATTGCCATTGTACAACACCACCGAAATTGATATGATGTTAAACTACCAAGATGTGACTGGAAAGAAGTCTTTCACCTTTAATTCAAGAGTCCACATAAATGTGGCATTTCTATTCAGAAATCAGACCCATCGTCAGGAAAATGTATGAATTTTATTTAATACTTGAAAGGGACACATGTATGTTATCTGATCTTCTGTCAAACAATTTCCTTCAGTGAAATGAGCTGCACCCTACTGCTTGTTCACAGATGGAGAAAGAATCCATAGCTTCTCTTCACTTCAACAACAGGATGCAAAAGAAATCATTGAACGAGTGGCAAGTGTTTGTCTCCAGACGTCAGCACAAAAAAGCCTTACAAGGTTATCATGCAAAAATTGTACATTTTTTATTTAAGGATATTATTATTATACTATTATTATTTATTATTATTATTATATTATTATACTATTATTTTACTCTCTTGGTTATTCAGCTATCGCCCAAGTTCACCTGATGAGGCTGAGCTGGAGAGTGTGGAGGAGCGAGTGGCATCGCAAACAAGGCAAAAAGGAGCATTTGCAAGACACGGAGCCTCTGGAAAGTCGGGTATCTCTGTGCACAGCCATGCAGCATTGGAAGGCGTGTATCCTTTTTTTAAATTTGCTTTCATGCTAGCTTCAACCTACCAACAGGTTTACATTCTTGAGCTCTTCAGCAGATGTGACATGTCGCAAACAAAAAGCAGACAGAGGCCAGAGAGCAAGGCAACACTACAACCATCGCCTACAGGTCACGTTAGAAATTAAAGGCACCCTAAACGAGTTGTGCGTGTACTGTACCGATAAATCTCTTTTCTACTCGCAGCGTGCTGTATTTCAAGGGCTTTCTCAAAACGTGTCCAAAAACAGAGCTAAACGGCTGAACAAAAACACAGCAATCCAGCACCATAACCAAGCTGTAAGTGTGAAGACACTTTGCACTACTTAAATACACTCATTAAGCAGCCATTTTGGGAACAATCTAATGAAATGCCACATTGTTTTATGCCACATGTGCCTGAGAATATTATAAAAATGTCTCAGAATGACTGCAAATCCCATCCATAATACAATATCCAAGAATTAATAGTCTGCCTCTCTTGGGTAAAAAAAAAGAAGAAGAAAAAGCTCAAATTACCATAATAACCAAGGCATATCTCTCATCACACTTGTGTGCCATAACGCCGTGGTTGGGAATCGCTGATTGAAGTATATGTTGTGTTGTTATATTTTAAATAGGTCAAAAATAAGCATTGGAGGCTGTGGAAAGACAGATTGGAGGAGACTGAAGATAAACCTCTCCAAGCCTGGACGGACATGGCACGGAAAAACTACAGGTGCCATTAAGTTCCCACATTCATTGGTGTAAACATGTACTGTAATTCACTTCTGGCTGCCCCCCCTGTTATATATATTTATTTATATATTTAGTTATTTATGTTTGACTTGCTCCCTTTGTAGAACGTACCTGCTGAGTTGCACTTTTGACCACTGGAGGCGAAAACTTGCTGAGAAAAGACAGATTCAGGTCTTTAACGTTGAACATACCCATATTGTAGAATAGTCTAATTCAAAACCGTTGTTTTTCTGCATAGCTCGTATGTTGGAGAGATATTATGTCTTTTTCCTTGGTACTATTGAGCGTTCAACGCACACTTTCAGATACTCATGTGCTGTTGTGCAGGAGCTGGAGTGGCGAGCTGAGGTTTGGTTTGCAGAGCACTGTTTGGCTCATTATTTCAACTCCTGGTGTGAGTATATTCTGCAGAGAAGAGCGAAGAAAGACAGGAGTCACAAGGCGGATGTCTATCATAAGTGAGCATGATTTTGCCCTTCTTCACGAGCAATGTTATCACACTATTAATATTGTGAAGCGCAAAATGATTTGCTGCACACTTTTTGTCTTCAGGGGACACCTGTGCACTCGGGTGCTGGGCACCTGGCGGGAAAGGTCAAACAAGCACAAGGATGAGATGCTCTTGCTGCGATTAGTATGTTGTTACTCTGTTGTTACTCAAACCAACTGACCTGCCAACGGTTCGTCGTGTGAATATTACTGTGAAACATTGCAGACGATAATGAGTTGTTGTTTTCATCAGGCCATTCTTCATGACGAGCAAAGTCGCATACAGCGAGTGTGGGTTCGATGGAGGCAACGGGCAGAGCAGCAGAAGCGAGAAGAGAAGGCGAAGTACCAGGCGCAAGAAGATCAGGGCCAGCAAAGGCTTCCTCACACCTCTTCAGGACAGCAAATAGATAGCAGACCTCGGTTACAGGCCAGGTGAGACAAAGTACACTGTGCGCCCCCTGCCTGTCTCAGCACGATGGGGGACAGAGCTTTCAGCTGCTCTGCCCCAAACTCTGGAACTCACTTCCTCCCAACATTTGTAACATTGATTCTCTTCCCACCTTCAAACCCCATCTCAAAACCAACCTATTTAAAATCGCATTTTCTGCGTAGCTTTTCTCTTGTTTCTATGTATAATTGTATTTTATTTATTGCATCTGTTTTTCTTTCTATGCTTGTCTGTGGCTGTAAAGTGTCCTTGAGAGCTTTGAAAGGCGCTTGAAAATAAAATGTATTATTATTATTATTGTTACACTAAAAAGGCAGAGAATTACTTTTTCTTTTATTTTTTCTATTTCTATTACCGCAGACGTGTGTCTTTTTGTTATTTATTTATGTTTTGTGTGTTATATTTGTTGCTTTTATATGGGTTAAATAGCTTTTGCTTACTCTGGCTTTTTTGCCTGGAATATGCCACTAGACCTCATTTTAAACAATGCAGTGCACAAACGAGTTCTTGTTATAATTACATGATTGCTCATGATTATTTTGATACCAGTACAAATGAGCAGCAGGCTTGTCATCAGGACGATCTTCACTCCATCAGATGGCCGTTGGATAGCTGGACAAAGGTGCCTGTCCTCTATATAGTCTTGCTCCATCTTTTGTTGCTTTTCTATAATGTGAAAATAACTTTTTGACATATGTGTTTCATTTTGTCCAGGAAGAGAAATTTCAGCGATGCCATGAAGAAGAAATTGCAGAGCAAAGCTTGGTGGCCAGGAAGGTATAGGCAACATACAAATAACATTAACTCATTCATTGCCATTCACGAATGTATTCAAGAATGTAAAATATGACGTGGAGCGCCACTCCCGAATTTGTTCCGGTTTTGTTTGCTAGGGTGCTGATAAAGCACTAGCTATGGCCTCTGGCAATGTTTTTTCCTTTTCCACAAATAAGCAGCATTTCCCTTTTTTTCGTGTTAGCGCTTTGTTCCAGCTTCAGCTGTTGGTAAAGGGCCATATAAACCAATATGTATGTATTGCATTGTATTTTGGACAGCCGCCCTCATTTCAAGCTCATATAACTCCAGACCCATATAATTTAAGATTTTTTTTTTCTGATGAAAGAAGTGAGACTAAGGTTTCTCACGCTGCATTGAATGTTTATGTAGTCCGAAAACTCAATATTCTGTGGGTCCTGGAATTCAAGTGGTAATGACCAAGACCCTGGCAGTGGACACATTTTTGCACGTCTGGCAGTGAATGAGTTAACAGAATGAAGTGAAAGAGTTAACAGAATGTTTCAGCCGCAAGGCACTTTAAAGACAATGAGAGCAAATGTAAGGACTACATGTGCCATCTGAAGGACAATCATCCATTTTTTAAGTTTACACTGTTAAAGACAGATTCTGTCATGAGCGAGTTGACAGCTGGGCGGGGCCTCCGCTCCCGACGTCCGCCAACTGCTGTCAATTCCCTCATGTTGGACATTTAAACCCGACGCTGGCACTTACCCAGCGTCGGAAAATACTACGCCTCACTCATACCTTGAACGTGTATTCAGTACGTGAGTTGCTTCGCCCGAGAATTATCGAGCCACGATCGCGTCTGTTTATATGCACCGCGTCGTATGCTGTTTTGCACCCTCGTGTGCCTTTTTATTTTGTTAGTTAGTGTGGTTGGGTGGATTGCCGCCGCCCACCCACTAGCCTTGCTGTTTTTTTGTCACTTTTATTTGTTCTACAAACTTTATACCGGGTCCGCGTCATCTCGGGGTAAATTTTTAATATAGTTTTTTTATTACATCTAAATTGAGTGTACTGGTGTACCTGAAGTTATGTCCGTTATGCATGATGTAAACAGTCTTATATATTTTTTTTGTAATCTCTGCCAACAGCTCCCGGACACACTCGAAATTTCAGAGGCGACCGAACGAGCACTCTGGCATTGGGCCCTTACACTTCAAGCCAAGGTGTCATCTCCCTGTTTCATCCATTTTCTGTTCGAAATATGATTGCAGGAAGACAGTTGTCTTTATGTGGTGTTTGGGAACTTATCACAGGTGCTGTACGGCTGGAGGCTGTGGGTCACAGAAAAGCGCTGGAAGAAGGTGGAGGCGACGAAATCTGCTTTGGTAAACAAAGCCAACCGTTTGATTTGCTTTAAGAGAGGTGCACTCAACTAAGACTCGTAATTGACTTACTCTGCCCATAACCAGGCATGGAGAGAAGAAACAAAGGGTGCACTGCCTGACCACCATCACAAGAGAAAAACCTCAGACAGGCCTGAATATTCTGGCAATCCAGGCAAGAATAAAGCACACATGGAAAAAGAAATAATGTCTCCATTTGGATGCATTTGTCACAACAAAAAGGGTCATTCCGGTGGCACAATAAACAAAGAATATCATACCCAGTGATGATAGATACTTAAAATACAGCATTCAAAACGAATAATTCCAATGTATCAAAAGCATTGCAACAAGAAGTCTAATTTGTGACACCTCTTCTACTCTTTGTGGCTCTGTCACTAGGGGAGCTCCTGCAGAAGGAACAAGGAGTCACAGAAAAAGCCCAGAAGCATTACGACTTCAATTTGCTGATGAAAACATTGCGAGCATGGAAGAAGCTTCATCATACAAACCTCAAATATAAGGTAAGTTTCCTAACAACTCACACCGATTGGTTTAATCAACATCACATGACAACAGTGATGTCGTTGGTGATGAAACAACAAGGAATGTCGTTGCTGAGACTGAAGCTGTACCAGACCTACTTTGTACTCTGGAGGAGGAAGGTAGCTGACTAATTTTACATATACAGTCAAATATGATGGGATATATGTTTTTTTACACTGACTGTTGGACATTTAAACCTGACGCTGGCACTTACCCAGCGTCAGAAGACACTACGCCTCGCGCCTGGCCCGTACCTTGAACGTGTATTCAGTACGTGAGTTGCTTCGCCCGAGAATTATCTAGCTACAATCGCGTCTGTTTATATGCTGTTTTGCACCCTCGTGTGCCTTTTTATTTTGTTAGTTAGTGTGGTTAGGTGGATTGCCGCCCACCCACTAGCCTTGCTGTTTTTTTGTCACTTTTGTTTGTTCTACAAACTTTTTACCGGCTCCACGTCATCTCGGACCCACACTTTCTGTTAATAAATCAACTGCCTGCACCAACGCCTCTGTCACCTGCTTAGCGATCCACCACCTATCCCTAACGTTCCCACTCGTCAGCTGCCAATGTCGCCTTCGGAACGTGACAGATTCATTTCACAACATAGTTATATCACTGCAATTGTACACCTTCCACAATGAATACAGTATACTGTATTCTTAAATTAATATCTATCAAGTGAATTATTATTATATTTACAAAGGGTAAATTTTTAATATTGTTTTTTTATTACATCTAAATTGAGTGTACTGGTGTACCTGATGTTATGTCTGTTATGCATGATGTAAACAGTCTTATGTATATATATATATTTTTTTTTTTTTTAATCTCTGCCAACAGCTTCCGGAGACACTCGAAATTTCAGAGGCGACCGAACGAGCACTCTGGCATTGGGCCTTTACACTTCAAGCCAAGGTGTCATCTCCCTGTTTCATCCATTTTCTGTTCGAAATATGATTGCATGATGCAGGAAGACAGTTGTCTTTATGTGGTGTTTGGGAACTTATCGCAGGTGCTGTACGGCTGGAAACTGTGGGTCACAGAAAAGCGCCGGAAGAAGGTGGAGGCGACGAAATTTGCTTTGGTAAACAAAGCCAACCGTTTGATTTGCTTTAAGACAGGTGCACTCAACTAAGACTCGTAATTGACTTACTGTGCCCATAACCAGGCATGGAGAGAAGAAACAAAGGGTGCACTGCCTGACCACCATCACAAGAGAAAAACCTCCGACAGGCCTGAATATTCTGACAATCCAGGCAAGAATAAAGCACACATGGAAAAAAAATAATGTCTCCATTTGGATGCATTTGTAACAACAAAAAGGGTCATTCCGATGGCACAATAACAAAGAATATCATATCCAGTGATGACAGACACTTAAAATACAGCATTCAAAACGAATAATTCCAATGTATCAAAAGCATTGCAACACGAAGTCTAATTTGTGAAACCGCTTCTACTCTTTGTCGGTCTGTCACTAGGGGAGCTCCTGGAGAAGGAACGAGGAGTCACAGAAAAAGCCCAGAAGCATTACGACTTCAATTTGCTGATGAAAACATTGCAAGCATGGAAGAAGCTTCATCATAAAAACCTCAAATATAAGGTAAGTTTCCTAACGACTCACACCTATTGGTTTAATCAACATCACATGGCAACAGTGATGTCGTTGGGGATGAAACGACAAGGAATGTCGTTGCTGAGACTGAAGATGTACCAGACCTACTTTGTACTCTGGAGGAGGAAGGTCGCTGACTAATTTTACATATACAGTCAAATATGGTGGATATATGTTTTTTTTACCTGTAATTGCTACAGTCAATGCTAATCCCTCAGCTTTAAATGTCCTTGGCATTGTTTCCTATGGAAAAAAAATCAAGATGATAAATGTAGTATGAATGCAGTCAATATGGTCACTCACTGGCAATGTGGCCTCACTTCCACCTTGATCCAGTACAAAATATGTTAAAAATAGGAAAAAAATATTTTGGAATTGGTGGCACGCTAAAGGCCTGAGGCGACATGGCTCAGTGTTAAGATTTGTCATCTTCTAACCTTGAAGCTGACTATTTAATCAATAGAATACAAAAATTATTAAAAACATTCAATGATATTATTATTAACTCGTTCACTGCCATTCACGAATTTATTCGGGAATTGAAAATATGATAAAGAGCGCCATTTCCGAATTAGATCGTTTTCTGTTTTTTCATGCTTGGTTGCTGATAAAGTGCTGGTCAGACATCTGGCAATTTTTTTCTTTTCCACAAGGGGCAGCATTTCAATTTTTTTCAATGTTAGCGTTTTGTTCCAGCTTCAGCTGTTGTTAAAGCGCTATATAAACAAACCGCCCTCATTCCAAGCTCCTATAACTCCAGACTCATATATTTTCAGAATTAACTCTTTTTTTCGGATGAAAGAAGAGATCCCCAAGGTTTCTTACGCTGCATTGAATGTTTATGTAGTCCTAAAACTCAATATTCTGTGGGTCCTGGAATTCGAGTGGGAATGACCAAGACCCTGGCAGTGGACACATTTTTGCATATTGTCTGGCAGTGAATGAGTTAAAATAAATATTCCAGACACAAATGTTACCTTTTTTCAAAAATTTGACGATATGAATGACCTTGAACAGCTGCGTCAAAACCATTTTTGCTGCGGGCCACTTTCGTGTTACACTTTCCCTTGAAAGGCCGCCAGAACAGCGAACGGAAAATAATGTAAAAAAATGTTATTGTGCTATTGTACACCACAAATTGATGAATTACTACTTTTGAAATCACTCAAATCAAGTACACAATTACTACAAAATGTATTATTTTTGACAATTTCATATTTCGGTACAGATTTGAACAATGATCATGGAAGTTTACACAAATGATTTTCTCTTGAGGGCCACATAAAATGCCATGGGGGACCAAATCTTGTTTGACACTTGTGACCCGAGATTCTGATTCAAAGCCAATCCCAGAGCCAATACCTCTCTGGCAATGTTGACCAAAGATTGTCATTTTAGGCAACATTTTTTCATGGATCACTTGCTGACGCATAAGTTAAAATGTGCATGTGTACCTAAACGTGTGTGTGTACATAGTTCCTGTTGAAAGACAAGGTGTCCGTGCAGACCGAGCAGGCCCTCTGGCATTGGGCCCTCACTCTTCAAGCCAAGGTACCACCTGTCTTCTTCTTGCTTTAAAACTCTGGTCGAGCGGTTTTTTTTGGGGGGGAACTGCTGCAGGTGCTGTATGCATGGAGGCTATGGGTCACAGCGCAGCGCCGACAGAAAACAGAGGCGTTGGAAGCAGCTCAAGGAGACAAAGATGAGTCACAAAGTGTGGATGGGATGTACAGTACACACACAAATACCAGCTGGGGATTGGCGAAGCCTGCAATCCAGATAGATGAAGAACTGGTGCGTTTGTGTTCATATTTCCTTTCTCTAACTAAATGTGCCCCGTTCAAACAGCCTGCTTATTTTCTGTAGCAAAGTCTTCGTATTCAGAGAATTGTGAAGTGTTGTGCCATGAAGTGGAAGCAGAGGGCTCTTTGCAAACCACAAAAAAACACAGTGACCTTCCCTTGTCCAGATTGGAAATCTGGGAAATGTGACGCAGATGACAATGAGCTGTGAGTGCATAGCAGCCCTTAAATGATTCCATTTTTTTTCCAAATTTTAAACAAATGTATGCGTTTTTGCCATTTCTTCTCCAGAATCCACCCTTTGGTGCGACGCCAGCCTCGACGCTGCGAGGAACTGTTTGCGCCCTCACTGAAAGCATTACCGTATGATGGGTATAACTTTTTTCCATTTTTTTTTTAAATCTGATATTTTATTTATTTACTTATTTATTTATTTATTCATTGGCTATAATTTTACTATCATTTTACTATCATTTTATTTATTTGTTTATTTATGTATGTATTTATTTGTTTATGTATTTATGTATGTATTATTATTATTATTTTAATTTTTATTTATTCATTCATTTATTCCCTGGTGCTTTCTACTATCTTTGTGACTGCTTTATATCCTGTATACTAGGATAGTTGTCCATGTTAAGCCCTTTTGTTACAGCTTCAGCTGTTGATAAAGCACTATATAAATCAATATATATTGTAATGTATTGTATTATTCACAATGTATTTATTTTTAGCTATTTTGTAAATTATTTAATCAAATTTGGCTGTATGTGTATCTAGAAATCATCAGTTTTTTTATTATTTCATATTCATCAAGTCACAAGACTGAAAAAAAATCATTCAAAATTTAAAAAAAGATCATCATTATCAAGATCCTGAAAAGAGCTTGACACACATAATTATGTACGCAGCGTCAAGGCTAAAAATGCTTTTGGGTCTTTTGTTCAGCTGCCGAACATCTGCTGGAGTAGACACACAACTTTGGCAGTGCATTTCTTCATCACAGACAGATCTTGCTCTGTCATCCTCATCCATCTATCATCCTTCCTTCCCTATCAACAGCCCTTGTCAAAGCGGAGACGTGCGCCACGCATCGCCCCAGAAATCTCCAGCTTGCATCCGTCAGACGCCGTGTGAGCTGCTCTTGCCACCACCCGCGTCCATGAACACAGAAAACAATGTAAAAATCGTCGCTTTGACTTTGATACATGAATCAATCCATCACCAAGTCCTCCACCTTCTATTTGTTGTTCATATCCTAGACGGGATATGGCATCTTGGGAACAGCAGAACAGAGTTTGGCACATTTTTCATCAACGCCTTCAGGTACATCGAAAGTGACTTTCCGCTCTCTAGCTTATATACATTTAATAAATACAGTAAAGTCTCGTTATATCGATATTCAAGGGAGTCCGAAAAAATATCGAAAAAACCGGGACTATCGATATATCCGACCCCGTTTGCATGTAATTTTCTCCGTGCGTGCATAGAAATAGTATCGATATAACCGGTACTATCGATATATCCGATATCGATATAACGAGACTTTACTGTATATATTGTGGCTTTTCTTCAAGACATACATTCAAAAGAACCGAATGGAGACTCAGCAAATGATGCAACCTCATCGCTAATGAAGGAGCTAATGAGCATAAAGCAGGACATTAGGAGCTTCCAGCAGGACAGGGAGCAGCTCAGGTCAGCGCAAATTAACATAATTTGTCATGCTTTTCTGTTTTCATCAGTGGCGGGCCATGGATTTCATCGCTAGGTCGACGTCTCAATCAATCTAGACTGAAAAAAGTGTGGTGTGATTTAATACAAGTTCACTAGAGGGTATCATAAGCCAGGAAATCACTGACCTCACCTTTCTTAACATGTCCATTTTTTTCTTGAAAAGTCCGTCTTGAAAATGGCTTTGACAGGAAATCTCCCACCAAATCAATTTCTTCTCCTCTTTCAGCAATTGTGGGTTGACAAAGCTGCTATTAAATCAACACAGTATATTTGCTTATGTAGCTCGCTACCAATACAGTGTGCAAGCTCTGTCCAGTATGCTCTTATAACTAGCAACTAGTGATACTATGATTAACTCGTGACTAGCCAATCACAGTTGGCCAAAACTGACGTTTCCAGCGCCTTCCAGCAGGCCATGGGTTGCCTACTCAAAATCTGATTGGTTAAAGCAACAGTTTCATCGACACGTATTTTATGCTCCAGGGCCTGCAGAACTGATTGTGAAGGCGTCCAGGTAGATTACTGACCCCCGATAAAAAAATGATGGCTGCAATGTGATTGGTTAAATGCTTAAATACAAAAACACACACCTGTAAGCAGCGCAACATGGGAAAGGTCATGAAAGGAAGCTGAAAGACAATTTAGAATTATTTAATAAGAATTCTTGGACAAAATACAATTAATATCAGTCCGTGATTGAGATATTTTTAGGCCAGCACAGAAGGCTTTGCAGGCCTAGAAGTTCCGCCACTGGTTGTCATGTACATCATCATTTACTGAAGGCTTTTTGGCTGCTCAGGCTCTGGCAGAGAATTAAATACGTTTTGCAAAGGTGGCTAGAGACCAGTGGAAAAGATCAGGAAATGGCTACAAATGCGGTTTGTCAAGAGCTCAAAGAGGTGAGGGAAAACTGGTTGGTTATCGCAGACTAAATTACCAAACGTTTCTCTCACTTTGTGATTTGCGCGTTTACAGCTGGAGGAGCGCATGGAGAAATTGTCCCGTGACTTGGGAACACGAAGGCTGACAATGCGATTTCATGCAGAAAGGATTCAACATTTACAGGCTGTTCTCGACCGCTCAGTATTTTCTTCTCTTTATCAGCAGGTGCAAATGTAAACGTAACGCACTTTAGACAATGACTGAAAACGGTTTAGTCTCCTTCTACAATTATAATTGGGTCAGTTCATTTTATTTCCTTTCTCACAGTGTACTGCATATATTGTTATGGTGGGGTGGGGTGGGGGGGGGGGCAATATAGTCCAGGATTCTCAAGATTTTATTTTAATGTCCGGCTGGAGATTTTGTAGACGGAGTGCAGTAGAATATAACGTTTGTACTGAAGGTGCGCATTTTTTTTTACATTGCACATCATTTTGAAGAATTTGAGGTGATGTAAATAAAGTTATGAAACAATTTGTATAAAGAATTATTTATTGCCAACATCTTCATTATTATTCCAAGATGGCGTCTGTGATTTCCACATGACTGTCCAGTTCTGAGAAACATTTTATTGTTTTGAGGTTCAAACAAAGGGTCGTTTTGCCAGGTTTCTGAAGTCTTCAAAATGTCACTACTAAATTCTTAATATTTTGGTCAAAATTTAAACACTATTTTGTTATCAGTTTCAATTTTTTTTCCAGGGGCACTGATGAAAATGGCATTTTAGGGGCCATCTTACAGTTTGACGTACAATGTATAATTCGTTATCGTGTTTGTATTCATACATTGCCCATTTTACGAACGTTCGACTAAATGACTACGTGTTCCACAATGCATCGCGCAACTATTTGCTGTTGCACAACAATTGATTCCGGTTGTCTTCAATGTCACACGAAGATAGTTTCGGGTCTATTATTTTATCCCGGTGTGGCTGACAAGTCATGTAACAAGTCACAAACAAGCTTCTTTAGTGGCGTTTACAAACCGCTGTTATAAGGTAATGTGTTTTTTTGCGTCTACTATTTGGTTGATTTGCTGAAGAGTCTAGCATTCCTTTTTAGTGCTTACATTTCTCTAAGTGTTGAGTTTTACTCGCATCATATTAAATACAGTATGTGTGGCTAGACGTACTGTAGGTGTCAAGATAGCAAGCGACGAAAAGATTAACCAGGTAATTTGTGGTTATTTTGACACGATATGCTTAGATTGTATACATTTGTGTTACCTCATCCGTGTGTGTCCCTTTCACTCGGACCTGGAAGAAGAATAGCATGTTCCCCTTGCTTTATTTACTGTAACGATGGAAGTGCTAAATACCCAATGCACACACCAAATCACATAGAGTATTTTTCTTTGGAAAAATCTCAGCGACATAGAAAAAATATGGTTAAAAACACTGGCCTGAATTGTGGTACAAAGGTGCATTTTCTCGACTTGGTACATTAAATTTGGAGAACCGATTCAATGACGATTTTTTTAGATGACCATTGTGAAGCAGATGAGAATCCCATGCAGAGTTACAACACTGCACACAACATCTTCGAGGAGGACATCCACAGCCCCCGCTGGGATGTTCGTCCCAAACTGTGGCTCCATAGACAAACGGTGTCTCCAGCTGCTCCAGGACTTTGTCTCGCAGGCCACACGGCTGTTTGTCATCACTGGCGCTGGCCTCTCCACCGAATCAGGCATCCCAGATTACCGCTCAGAAGGTGTGGGCCTGTACGCCCGTACTGACAGACGTCCCATTCAGCATGTCGAGTTTCTCCGTAGTGCCAAGTCACGTCAGCGTTATTGGGCACGAAACTTTCTGGGGTGGCCGCATTTCTCATCGCATCATCCGAATGCAGCTCACATGGTGCTTCAGCATTGGGAAGAGCAAGGAAAGCTGCACTGGTTGGTCACCCAGAATGTGGATGCCCTCCATTCAAAGGCAAGACAGAAAAGACTCACTGAACTCCATGGATGTACTCACAGGTGACCAAACATATCAGTGACAACAAGGCTTATTACGTATGGTTGTTTTGCAATGTTTGCTATTTCCTCCGCAATATCAATCGTCTCCGTCCCTCTCTCACCCCTCACACCACTGCTATCCTCGTCCACAGTCTCGTCACCTCCCGTATCGATTATTGTAATTCACTTCTTTTCGGGGTCAATCAAAAATGTCTCCATAAACTCCAACTAGTCAAATTCCTCAGCCCGGATCATCACAAAAACCCCCTCATTTCACCACATCACTCCTGTCCTCCAACAGCTCCACTGGCTCCCTGTTAAACTCCGTATTGAATTCAAGATACTTCTGTTTACATTTAAAGCCATCCATAACCTTGCCCCCCCCTATCTGTCTGACCTAATTCAAATCTCCGTTCCTACTCGGGCCCTCAGATCCTCTTCCTCCCTCCACCTCTACACGCCCTCTGCCCGTCTCACAACGATGGGGTGCAGAGCTTTCAGCCGCTCCGCTCCTAAACTCTGGAACTCACTTCCACCCAACATCCGCAACATTGACTCCCTTCCTACTTTCAAATCTCACCTGAAAACCCACCTCTTTAAACTTGCTTACATGGTCTAATTTATTATGCTGTTTTATTATTTATTGCTTTATGCATGATTTTACTGTTTTGTGTGTTGTCTTTGTTGTAAAGTGTCCTTGAGTGTTCAGAAAGGCGCTTGTAAATTAAATGTATTATTATTATTATTATTATTATTAAAGATCTTAAAAAAACATTTAAACTAAATTGGTTACACTCAATGTGAGCATGTGTTTCTACCCTCAGGGTAGTGTGTTTAGGCTGTGGCAGCATCTCTGCGAGGGAGGAGCTCCAGAGACGTTTAAATGAGCTCAACCCAGGCTGGATAGCTCAGCCCGCCGGGGCAGTGGCTCCAGATGGTGACGTCTTCTTGGAAGATGAGCTGGCCTTCATTTCAGGGTCCCATCCTGCGTGGACTGTGGAGGAATATTGAAGCCTGAGGTGACCTTCTTTGGAGACACAGTGAACAAAGACACAGTGCAGTTTGTACACAACAAATTAGCCCAGTCGGACGCAGTGCTCGTTCTCGGGTCATCACTGCAGGTGAGTGTCACCTAAATACAGACATTTTTCTTCTGGTGATTACACACGTGAATAAAATTGGCTGCTAATCTCCCTTTTCTTCTACCGGTCCACATTTAGCCTATTCCACACCATGTTACCAAGTACATGTAGTATAGTGATGACTTGTCTCTCTTCAAATAAGCAAAGTGATTTATTACAAGTTTGAAGACACTTGAGATGCTAATTGGTGGGCACATTTTAGTTGAACATATGCTTGTAGTCAAATTATTTTCAGTTTTTTGTCTGTGTTCTAACATTTTAATCATAACGTTTCTTAAAAGAATTATGTTGAACAACAATTCAAGAGCAAACGGTTGATTGTCATTATTTTTAGTTGTCTTATTTGTCCAATTATTTCTGTACCCATTGTAGTTTTGGATTTACCAACAATTTTGTCAACGTGTTCACAGGTCTACTCAGCATACAGATTTTTATTGGCAGCTAAGGACAGGAAGTTACCAGTTGCCATTGTGAACATTGGGCCTACGAGGGCAGATCATTTGGCACAGCTCAAAGTGAGTGGTCGCTGTGCTGAAGTACTGTCAGTCATTCAACCTCTCTGACCGTAATGCCATGAAACATGGACATACTGTGTGCAAAGAGGAAAAACTACCTCAATTTCGCTACCAGGATCATCCGAATACAACGTCACATTTAATCTTATGTGATTCAATTCAAGCGTGATATCCAAAAATCTACAGTCGACCCCCACATACTCACAGTTCACATTTGGGCCTAATATGCCACTAGGGCGGTGCAACATGGTTCAGAATCAGAAAGCCTTTAATATTCCCACCATGGTGAAATTTGTTTGAAATGTACCACAATATCAGGATTTTATAATAATAATAATACATTTGATTTTTAAGCGCCTTTCAAAATTCTCAAGGTCACTTTACAGTTTTACTTCAGTTCATGACAATATATCCTGAATATTTATATTTTTTGAAGAAGTTGACCAGTTTTCTTTGAAATATGTCCCATGCCCCCCCTGTCTAAATACAGTATTTTGATTAATGTTGCATTTAGGAATACAGACACTCCCCTACTTACGAACATTCAGGTTACAAACAATGGCACATGCAAACATTGTTGTAGATACAGTAAAGTCTCGTTATATCGATATCTGTTATACGAATATCGATAGTACTGCTTATTACGATACTATTTCTATGAACGCAAGGAGAAAATTTACATGCCGCAGGATCGGATATATCGATAGTCCGGTTATATCGATATTTTTTCCGACTCCCGAGAATATCGATATAACGAGACTTTACTGTATGTAGTATTCTCTCCAGTTGTACATGTACATATCTTTATAGAGCATATTTTATTAAATGTGTATTTTTCAGTACAAACCAATAGACGTTACTTATACAAGCCTTAAACATATTTATATAAACCTTAAACATACTTATCTAAACCTTAAACATACTATCCATACAAAATATAGCACTGAAGCAACTTACAAACGAATTCACCTTACGAACGACCGATCGGCAAGTATCTTGTTCGTAAATTGGGCAGTGTCTGTAAGAGTTCAGTAAATTCAATTCAATACATGTGGGATCAAAATATTACTACTCCACTCTTTTCTAATTATGTCCCGGTTGTAAATATAGTTGCAAATGTCATGCTGTATTAATAAACAAGAAGAAAAGGCTCTTTGAACAGTTTAATGGAGTTACGAATATGTGATGTTGGGTCACAAACAAACTGCCGGTAGAGTAATTGCAGATTGACAAACAGTGAGGTCTGTTAGAATATTTTGCTGCTGGAATCTCTCTTGAAGGCCAAGCTTCCACTCCACCAGGCTAGACAGAGTCTCATTCTGTAGGACGGTTGGGATGCTGAATGAGTAAAGTTGATGGCTGGAGGCACCTGCAATCCATGTTGCAGATACCGTGGTCACCGTCAATGGGGTCATAGCGAGGCAGTTTTCAAAGCTCTCAGTCTGATCAAACCAGTAAACAGTGGGGTAACCCAGTAACAGCCCGAAAACAGTGCTCAGATTCCACTCATCTGAACCGTTTCCCACACAAATAACTTTGTCAACATCCTTTGCTTCATTTAAGTCGCTGAGATAAAAAAGGAGATCTTGCGCAATACTCTTTAGGCCTGTTTTGACTGACTCGATAATGGTTGGCTTCTCCAATAAGTGACTGATGTCAATTACTGTCGGGCTGCTATTGTGAAGAATCCTCTCTAGACTGGAGCGCATCACAACTGGGTTAACAATGAGGCTGTTACCGTGTAAATCCAAGGTGACAAGGGAGTCCGATATGAGTTGGGATGACTGACATGAGAGCAAATACCGATGAACCTGCTCTGCAGTGGCGCTGTTGGTGTCATACAGCAGAGCGGGTTTCAAAGCTGAATCAACAGCCAAGAGATGAGCGGCCACATCAAGACTGTGTGTGACAGAAAGATGTTTCCTTCCATTGGATAAATATTTACGAGCAGCATCAACAAAGAGCTCCCGAGTGTGCATAGCTTGACAAAGCTCTCAGATAGCTTGACAAATTAAACAATTTTGAAATGCTAT
Source organism: Hippocampus bargibanti (assembly GCF_051943395.1). NCBI lineage: Eukaryota > Metazoa > Chordata > Actinopteri > Syngnathiformes > Syngnathidae > Hippocampus > Hippocampus bargibanti. The sequence goes on from NC_142745.1 coordinate 9,493,218, forward strand.
ACAAGCTAGGCAACAAGGGCAGATTTTATGTTATGTCTAGACAACAAAAATAGGAATATAAAAAGTAATTTTGAACTAGGAGAAAAACATTTCTAATTAGGATTTAGCAGATGTTTTTCTGTGAATTCTTGTATTCTTCTTTTGTCGTCCAATACACCTAAAAACGACAATACGTGATTAAAAGAAGGTCAAGACACAAAATGTCATTTGTCAAATGTCAAATTGAGTACAAATGCAATCCCACCATACCCAGACTGTGACGGGGTTATGTGACAGGTTGAGGGGCCATCAGGTCAAAATCTGAGAGATTTCTTGCAACCCAAACACCAGCTGCAAACAACCCCAGGTTGACCAGCAGATTCCTAAAAATCAAAATTCAAACCACGGCACCAAATCATTCAAATGTTCATCATTTATAGAAACTTTATGATTTTAGTTTGTGTAAAAAAATGGGGAATCACAAATTGTCTACCTATGACGACGATTTACAATGACATGCAGAAGAAACATTGCTTTTCGACTAGACAAAAATCTCGAACATATCTGACACTGTAGTTTTACATTCCAAACGTGGTTACCATCATAGTTTTTATATGACATAATGTTTTTATTTCTTCAATGGAAGACCTAATGGCAAGGACAAACCACTTCTGACGAGATGGTAATGGTAGCAAAAAAATGCTCCCACGCAACCTGCTTGGCACTGCTTGGACTCACCTCCTGAAGTCATTTCTATCCGTTGCAAATTTACACGCCGAACTAATCCAATCTGTCACACTTGACGAGCCGTTCGAACTTTTTTTGGCCCCTACTCCACTCATGATGCTAAATAACCGGCCTTCGGTGAGATGAGCTTAGCTGCTAGACCGAAGTCAACGGAAGTAGCACGTTCGTGAGGTCACTACGGCAAGCCACTTGGATCGGAAAGGTTTCCTATACGTCATTATCCAATCGCGCTTAGGCGTGACGATGTCTGCAACTCGCTACCGTCGTTTCCTCAAGCTGTGCGAGGAATGGCCACGCGACGAGAGCAAAAAAGGTCGAGATTTAGGAACGTTTCTTCGGCAGCGAGTTGCAGCTGCTTTCCGCGAAGGGGAAAACACGCAGGTTGGTAAAACACCGGCGATTCGGCTACGTCGCTACATAACCCGACGCTAAGCTAACCTGGAAACAGTGAGCCATCGGTCGACCTTGCTGCTCTCACCTTCAATTAATACCAATTAATGGATGTTATTTATTCAGAATGACTTTTGTTAATTCTGTTTCATAAATCTTATATACCGTATTTAATGTATAATTTGCTTTATTTCTGTAATGGCTGTTCCTACTGTATTTAAATTTTGCCTCCAACTGTGTAAAACGTAACGTTTTTTCCACTTAATAGTACTGGAAAAAATATTAGAGTTGTTATTAATAGTACCAATGGTTACTGGAAAAAAATATTATAGTAGTAATGGTACGTGAACTGTTTTCCAACTAACAATAATATGTAGTTATTAAGAACAAACACGGGATTAATCTTAATGTTTCCAGTGGATTTATTTTACAGTACTGTTTATCATGGTTATAAAAATGAAAATAATGCTAACATACTGTAAATCTTAAATTGTCAAATAAACAGTGTGACCCGTTTGACCCAAAATCATAGTTATTCAAGGCTCCCAATATCAGCATGATAGAAGTTTTATCATATATTTCATCTTAAACTCATTTTTTTTTTGTGGCTGAAATGAATATGGTTTACTGTTAACAGATTGAAGGAGCATTTTAATTCCCTCTAGCCAAATTGGGGCTTCATGTGCTTTCTTGGTTGTCTGTTTCCAGATCTCAGACACAGAGAAGTGTGATGAGACTTATGAAAGTCTGGCAAGAATTAACGCAAACACATACAAACAACGAGTAAGTATAACTCTCTATTCAAAAATGTAAGAATTGTTTTTCTCAGCCCGTTTGTTTTAAATCTTGTGTCAAATTTCCAACTGTATCATAACATAGCAGTATTCATTATACTATTTAAATTTTGGTTGTATGGAAGAAGCATAACACGCTGTTTTAAAGTGCTCTGTATGTTATAATGTCTTAAAGGACAACCGACGTCTCCGGACAAGTTGTGTCCATAATTTGTAAAATGGCTTCAAATGACTTCTACTAAGCGTATCTTACAAAGATTCCACCACATATAGCTATATTTTATGTTTTAAGACTCGTGCTGAATATTCCGGAAGTCTTGTTTTTGAGTTGGTGACGAGTCTGTACGTGACGTCAGTGAAGGAACGCCCCTGACCGAAAAAAGGACACATTGTAGCAGTCCTTCCATCACGTCAATGCATTTTGCTGTGCTTGTTTGGTCTGAAAACGTCATGTTGCACCAAAAAGAGCCAGAAGAGGGCGACCAGGTTCCATATAAGTAATTTATCAGCCTGTGGAAACGGGCTGATTAATTCCTCACAGGAGCTCAGTCGCCATTTTCTGCCTCTTTTTGGGTGATACATTTCCCCCCAATGTTGCCTCAAAATGGCATGGAATAAATTATTTAATCGATTGCAAACATGTATGTTTTCCTCTTCAGAACTATTTGAATCATATTCATAACTGGATGTGTAACAAGAAAGCATATTCTCCGAATCTGAAGCCATTGTTTTGATTCTCCAGCAATGCAAGACGTCTTGGTGTGACGTCACAAACTGGGGGCAGGGCTTTCTGAAAATGCCCAATTCGCAGCTCAATTTTTTGCAGATTTTGGACACTAAGTCATTTTTATTGGTGTTTTGCATTTGAATAAAAATATACTGCATGTTTTGGGTATTTTAGATGCTATAAAACGTTTTTCTGATGTCAGTTAGGAAATAAAAAGTGACGTTGGTTGTCCTTTAAAGGATGTACAGTGCAGCTTCAGGCTTCTTCTCTAAATTGTGATCATAAGAATGTAAGGTTGTAAACTACTTGACAAAAATCCAAAATGTTGGTGTGTTTACTTTCAGTTTCCTCGTGTGAGAGACACAAGCTTCACTGGAGTGACAGCAGAGGAGTGTAAATTAATGTTGTCAGGTCAGGAAATATTACAGTTGTCGTTGCATTTCCATGTGACCCACTTACATTAACATTTGATTTTTTTCCCTCTATTTTCCCCTCATTGTTCAGGTAGTGCACAGCAGTCAGATGATGAAAAAAAGAGTTTGTGGAAAACATTTACAGAGAGGTTTTCCTCCAAGTCAACAGAGGAGCTTCCGGAGAAAGCCCCTGAAAAATAACATTGTATTGAGTACTTATTTTGTTTATTTGTATGAAAATAAAGATGATTGTTGCTATCTTTGCATTTACATTTCAAGTCAAAATATTATTTTTATCCATGGATTTCATAATGTTTTTCAAAAGAACTGAAACACAACAAAAGAACACCTTACCAACTGTTTTCTTTCACTGGAAAAGGGCCATTAGACAAGAAAGATTTATGAAAAGCCAAACAGGAGCAGTGTATACTAACACAAAACCTGGCTAATAGTGGGAAAAAAGGCAACTAAAATATCAGAAAGGTGTTTGGGATCAACCAGAGGCCCTGTAATTGATGGCGGGGGATGAGGGTGGGTAATATATTCCAGTTTGATGCATTTAATTTGGAGCAAATTTAGAGGTATAGATATTTCATGTGATATCACAAAGAAGCATTTGCGATGTATGTTTACCAGTCACATTTAGTACACCTGTTTCTTCTTTGCAGCACATGAAAACATAAAAAGAATTTAGACGCATGGACAACCATTTGATATGCTTTTGATCATCATGAATCTTTTTATTCTTCATTTGCGTTGCAAATATGCGTTACTCCAGAACGAAACATTAACTTGACCCTAGTTTGCGATTCCTTTGATATTTGGTCAACATTTGTCAGAACCTTTAATGAGAGGCTCGATTGAATGTACTTGATGAAGCATTGTTTTTTAAGTCGACTAACATTGACATGATTACATTGGGAAATTATTAAACTCGATCCTGTGTGCAGAAAACCTTTAACAAAAACTACTAGTTCAAAAAAAAATAACAAAATACAATTCCAAAGTATATTTCTGACTGCTATCAACAGCCCAGTTGACTGCTATCATCAAGTCACTTTGGGCTCAGAAACAAAAAGGTTAGTGCAAATAAAAATTCCCGAAATCAAAAAAAGATCATTTTAAAGTCCCATTAATGGATTGGTCACATGAAATGCTCATGCTGTTCGCTCAAGGCTCATGAAAAGATCATTTTTTTCCCTACTCGTCTTTTTTCTCAGGGTTGTCTCTCCATATGCAGTAGTTGAGGGACGTGGCCAGACACAGCCAGGCCAAGTAGGGCGCCATCAGCAAAGTGGCTGTTCGGTTGATGGGATACCAAGACCACATGGTGGCGCCGACGGTCCCAGTGAGAAGCACGATCTCGATTAAGGCCTGAAGTGAGTTGTAAGATTTTAGACAAAAGTAATCAGAAGAATCACACAGGGGTTGTCGAACTTACCAATTTGAGCTTGTGTGCGCCAAAGAAAATGGGCGTCCAGGCCCAGTTGAGTGCCAGCTGCGTTCCGTAAAGTCCCAGAGGCACCACCGCGTTCTCAGTGAAACCCCCAAGTTCTTTCCACACCAAATAGGAGCCGTACCTGTGTTCCGGTTAAGAGGACGAAATGTACACACAAAAAACAGACAGTACAGTGTATGGATTTGATTTTGGAAGCTATTCTCTTCTATATGTAAAAGAAACATTCAACCATGTGAGTCTGCTATTTTGGCACAGTCTTGGTATCAAGGAGCCATGGTTAAAATAATTTCAGGAGCTTCAGTTAAACAAATGTAGTGATTCGATGCCATGTTGCGGGAATATTGGAACACAACAAAATTGGCAATACAATTCTTGCATGTCTGTCATTTGGCATTCATGAATTCAGTATAAATTAGTTGATGGAACCTATTGTCTGTCGGTTATTCACTGAAAAATCATATTTGTATTAACTTTTGATGAAACGCCAGTTTTTCACGGAAAGGGGTACATTGGAGTTTTATGATCGTTTTATTCATTTATCAAGATTTTAGTGGGTGTCAATTATACACCGATTTTCAGAATTCGGTCCCAATCATCCATAATAAGCAGGGGTCTCGTCAATATATGCAACTGTTACATTGGCGCCATCTTGTGGCCTCTTGGTGACGAGGGTCTTTGCTGGAAATTTCATTTTTACAGATCTGAGCACTCCATCCATCCAATTTCTTTCGCGCTTGACCTCATGAGGAGGGCAGATGAACTGGGACCCAACACGGCTGACTTTGGGGAAAGGTGAGATACAAGAAGAAAATGGACAAGTATTCACGCCAATGGACATTTACATCTTTAAAAGTCCAGCACAGAGATATTGCATGACATAAGCAAGGGACCACCCACCGCATCTCAGTTGACACGATTTCAGCAAGAACCCAAGTGTTACTTATTGTATGCTATTTTTTTTAATGGTTTTGTCGCCTGTTTTTGGATTGGATTTACATTTATTAGTCTCAGAGTAGATACATTTACATTTTACAGCAGCAAAGTTATGAAAGGAAGACGAAATGAATGAAAGAAGTAGAAAGAAAATACAGGAAAGGCATTCTCGCGGCACCATCTTCAAGTCAAAAGAACAAAAAAACTAAATAAATAATATGATAAAACAAAGACACTGAGAGTGTTTCATTCTTAAGAAATTTCTGTACCCTCTTTGTTACATGAAGCAGTTCTAAACGAAAGAGGAGAGGATCAAAGTGTCCTTTTCACTAGTGGATCAGGGACGTCATGATGGAATGTGAACGTCTACTACAAGCTAAATGTTGAAAGCAAACACAAAGCTGTAGCATCCATTGACGAAAAGAGATTGTCTCACATATCCTGTCCCACGTAAATCCGCTTGGATTCCAAGCCGCAACATTTCCACATTTGTTGTTGATTTTGAGGTGTTTATTGTATTGTATTCAACAGAGATTCTTGCAAGTGAAACTCACCCCATTCCTGTATACAGACAAGTCCACACCACAGGGAACGCTGCATTTGGAGGTCGCCATGATGGTTTCTGCAAGGTTGGGTACCAGGTCTTCACCTGTGTTCGGGTGATGTAACCGCCATAGAGCCCCCCGATGTGTGGAAGAGCGGTGAATCCAACCAAGGGTAACCACATTCTGAAAATAAATAAATAAAATTACACACACACACACACACACACACACACACACACACACAAACATACATACACACAAATATGATGAAACTGTGTTAGGTAACTACGAACGAGCGCACAATGACGTCACGGGTAAAACTTGCATAACAATGCAAAATAAAGTACAAAATAATGCAACAATCACAGAAAACAATATTTTGGCGTAAACATTGTTTAACCCATGCCATTTTTCAACTTTTATCATTTAATTGTCAAAAAAGCGTGCCAACCTCTGATGCAGTAGACAACAATAGCACCTGCGCGTTGTCAAATCCAGCTGGGGTCGCATTTCACCGAAGCAATGCCAAATAACTCTAATTAAAGCCCTGCTGCACATTTGGACATTGCATGCAAGCTAATTACGTTTCATAAATTGCATTCGTTTTTTTCAATCCCAGACTTCTGTCCTTGCGATTGATGTTAGTCAAGGTTTATTTGGAAACAGACAAAGTTTATCGAGTGGATCCGGTTCCCTTACCTCTCGCTTGTGTTTTTGGTGTTTTGCAAGTCGATACGTTACACTACTGTCGACTCCCCTTATTTCCATGCACGTCTTAAATTCGTCAGGCTGTTGTCGTGTGATATAAATGTCTCAACTGGGCAGGGCAGTCTTATCTCAACTGTCTCCCAAGTCACTCCCAAGCTAGCATGCTTACAAAGAGAAACCTCAAGACAAGAAATAATCTCTCTGTGCTTCCGGTTTGGTAATAGTACCTTTACTTCCGGTTTGGCCAATGCTGCATTCATTCGCAATTCAAAGTGCAAAGATGAGTGAAATGGGGAAAATTGTAAACTCTGCTTCGGTTCAACTCTTTTAAGGCCTTCTTCGTATCTTCATATCACAAACACCCGCACACACACACGCGCGCGCGGACGCTGTAACGCACTCCACTCCAGTCCAGGCAACGTGCTCAAAGGTTTCACACCTTGTCGTCCTGATGGAAACCATTCATAAAGAATTTCCCCACTTTCTCGGGTTCTCTTTTCTGTTAATACTTTTTGGGTCACAGTGACAGCAGCACAACAAATAAATTCTAATTATGTAACGGGTAATTTTTGCTTTAAAGTTCGACTTGTGCACCTCATATTGGCTAATTAATGGTATTATTCAATTATATCATTATATTTTGCTACTGTATGAAATACAAATGGAAGTTGAACAAACCTACAGATTCTGCTTTGTTGAACCTTCCCTAATTCATTTATTTTGATCATTCAGAATATTGGCACATTACAGGCACACTTTACAGTCACAGGATACTCTTTTTTCTTCTGCGGGTGAGCAGCGGCAGCCACATGCACCAGCGTTCACTCAACCCGGAAGACGCACACGCACACAAACGCACGTGCACAACACACACGAACCCAGACGCACACACTGATGCACACACGCGAGCACACAAATAACCAACTCAAATATAAAATGGTAATCGGCACAGTAACATTCAAACATCACTCTATTTTCATTTCCACGATTGTCGCTTTGGAAGACACAAGTAAATCATTACAACACGTTAAGTGTTCGAACGAGACAGCCGAATGTTATGTTCTTTAAAAAAACGTTGTCCACATTAGTGCAAAAAGTTGGAGAACCATTGCCTTTAAACGTGGGGTGGACTTTGAGAGCAAAGAGGACTACTTCCAGTGCCAACAGTGGATGGCGGCTGCTGGCGTGGCCCCTCCTCCCGCCCGGCACACCTTTCCGTACCTCCGCGGTCCTCCAGCCTTCTTGACGGCTCTCTCCACCTCGTTGTCTGCCTGTCAACTTTGACCCGTAGCTGTTCGCCGAATGTCACACAGCCAGCCAGAGGCCCGTGCTGCAGTGGTGGTGATGTTGAAGGGGGGCGTCATAAAGGGGGGAATGAGCTAGAGCGAGAGGGGGCAGTGGGGGGAAAGGAAAAATAACAACATTATTACGGCTTTCATCGCATCTCGGCGTCTCCGTCGCCGCGGGCCGAGCTCCACATCTTCTTCGACTGGACGTAGCCGACACCTGCCTGCCGCCTTCACGCGTGCTCGGCTTCGGAAAGAGCAAATCGACGGTGGCAGACATGTGAGTTGCGGAGCGTCGTTTCTTCACTTCGGTGCTGCTAGGTGCTATTGTAGCCTCACACGGACGCTCATTGCGCCGTTTAGCGTCACGGGCGGCGTGCTTTGGGAGCTTAAGGGTGGATAATGGGGAGAGCTGGCTCTGCTTGGAGTGCTCCAATGGATGCATGCAAGCATGGATGGATGGAGTCTCTGACTGCGTGACAAGTTTGTAACGTAGGCTCGGGCGCGCAAAGATTCGAGTGGATGTGTGTGGATTTCAACCGTAGTCAGATGTGGAGGCCCGGCCAGGAGCGTTCATACTGCGGCGGGCGTGCATGTGTTTTGCGCCGGGCCGAGAGGCACATACGGCGGAGGGAATCTGCAGCGTGACCACCAGGGCAGATATGAGTGGGCTTTGCTTTATGTTGTCCCCAGAGGTGCAGCGTTGTGTCGCTCGACTGCTCACATAGTGATACACAGGCTGTTCTTCCTGCCGATGAAGTTTGCTTTTTGTAGAATTGCACAGTCTTGATTTTGAGATTTGAACGCCTACTTTCCGTTCAAGTTGATGTCTCAACACGTTTGTAGTCATTTACTTTAGCTGCTGAGTCAGGAACTGAGTCAGCCCTTCTTAAGTGCAAAGACTAATGATACAAAAAGAAATTACAAATGCCACATCCTGTTCCAAGAAAAACCGTATAGGATCAAGTACTGACACATTTATCTTTGATTTGTGCTTTCATATTTCAACCTTAGTAAGCCACAATTGATATATTTTCAACATCAACAATTTTTTTTCTCAATTTGGCCACCCACAAAGAAGGGTGACAAACGCTATTTTTTTAATTTTATAAGATTAACTAATAGAATTCCTCTTTCGTCAGATGTGTGTTTTTGTCCCTGTTATTGGGGACATAAAATCTGAGCATAAAATCTTAAATATTAACTCAAGGTGGCTCCCGAGTAGGAAGCTGTCAGCAAGTGCTCTCATGAGCCTTGCTTTTTTGCTGTTTTTGTCTTGTTTTGTGTTTTCTTTTGTCACCTTATGTTGTTGTGCGTCATGTGGAATGGATACGGATGTTGTTAAAGCGTTATATAAACGAATATGTCTGTATTGCGTTGTATTTTGGACAGCCACCCTCATTTCAAGCTCCCATAACTCTAAACCCAAATAATTTATGAATTAACTTTTTTTTCTGATGAAAGAAGAGAGTCTAAGGTTTCTTACGCTGCATTGAATATTTTTGTTGTCCTAAAACTCAATATTCTGTGACAAAAACTCTGGCACTAGAGTGGACACATTTTTGCAGTGAATGAGTTAAATGTGGTTAATATCTACAATAAAAATCTTCATGTTTGGGAGCAAATCTGAAGACTCGCCAGTCATAACTCCTGGAAATCAAGTGTGTCAATCAGGGGTCCTGTTGTCCGGTCCTAGAGACCGCCTATGGTGTCCTTTTTAGATATTTCAATCATTCAACATACAGTACTCGATTCGAATGATCTCCTCCTTAGCAGACTTTACGGAAGGCTGATAAAACATTTTTTTTTAATTTAATCCAGTGTGTTGGAGGAAGGCAACATAAAACAGCTTCTCATGTGTTCTCTTCTATGTTGCATCTTCAGTTTCGTGACTATTTCGTGACTATTTGCGTTCATGCTATAAAAGATGGCGAAATGGCTCAATATTGTGGTAGCTTTACAACGAGGAGTAACCGTTGAAAATAAGCTTCGTAGGAGAAGAAATATTGAGAATCCGACAGATTTTCATTTATTCCTTATGCTCTCAGGGACAAGAACATGAAGCTTCTCACAAAGATGTCCATCCAACAAAGCAGGTGGCATGTAACAACGACAAGGCTCAGCAGAAGATCCTGGGACTGAAACAAGCGTCCCTTTACACCGATGGCCTGGACTGAGTAAGCCGAGTGTGTCGGATGTAAAGTTTTATTGCATGCACACGGTGATATCACTCATTTTTCGTGGGCCATGCGCGGCAGGTTTCAGCTGGCCCGCTGAAGCCATGGGGAGCTGTTGGAGCTGTCTCTACAGGGACCCCATCCGAGACAACCATCTCACCAAGTTTAAGGTTCGTGCACTCATTGTTAAATCACACATATACAGTAAAGGACGTGATTGTAATTTTTCTTTTTAAAATCAAGGATGAGAATGACAAATGAGAAAAAAGTCTGGAAAAAAAGGCGGGGGCACACACATATATACTTTTTTATATATATGTGTGTGTATATATGTGTGCGTGTATATATATGTATATATGTGTGTGTGTGTGTGTGTGTGTGTATGTATATATGTATAAATATATGTATATATATATATGTGTGTGTATGTATGTATGTATGTATGTATGTATGTATGTATGTATGTATGTATGTATGTATGTATGTATGTATGTATATACAGTAAAGTCTCGTTATATCGATATCGGATATATCGATAGTCCCGGTTATATCGATACTATTTCTATGCACACACGGAGAAAATTACATGCAAACAGGGTCGGATATATCGATAGTCCCGGTTATATCGATATTTTTTCGGACTCCCTTGAATATCGATATAACGAGACTTTACTGTGTGTATATATATATATATATATATATATATATATATATATATATATATATATATATATATATATATATATATATATAGACACATACATCCATACATACATACATACATACATACATACATGTATGTATATATATATATTGTGTTGTGTATAGCTGTCTGTCTGTCTGTTACCATAAGCTTGAGCATAAAGCGCAACCGTAGTAAGGAATAAGAGGTTCAAAAGAAGACAGAATATATTTGAAAGAATTAGGGCTAAAAGCCCAGATAACATAACATTTATACCATAATGTGATTTTCAGGTCATCAATGTGGACGATGAAGGTAACGAGCTGGGCTCTGGTATCATGGAGCTCACCCAGACCGAGCTCATTCTTCACACACGCAAAAGGGACGCCATCAGGTGGCCGTACCTCTGCCTGCGCCGCTACGGCTATGACTCCAACCTGTTTTCTTTTGAGAGCGGGCGTCGTTGTCAAACCGGACAGGGTGGGTGACGCTCACTGTCTTCTTTTTCAACTGTTGTTTTGGAGACATAACGGGGCATTTCTTAACTCATTCACTGCCGTTCCCGAATTTATTCGGAATTGAAAAATGTGTCGTGGAGCGCCATTCCTAAATTTGTTTGGGTTTAGTTTTTTCTTGCGGGGGGTGTCGATAAACTGCTGCTCAGACCTCTGGGAATGTTTTTTCCCTTCCATGAGGGGGCAGCATTTTCCTTTTGTCGATGTTAGCGCTTTGCCCCATCTTCAACTGTTGTTAAAGCGCTATATAAATCAATATGTATGCTGTATATTGTATTGTATTTTGTACTGCCGCCCTCATTCCAAGCTCAGATAACTCCAGACCCACATAACTTAAGAATTAACTCTAAGGTTTCTTACAATGAATTTAATGTTTATGTAGTCCTAAAACTCAATATTCTGTGGGTCCTGCAATTTGAGTGAAAATGACAAAAACCCTGGCACTGGAGTGGACACATTTTTTCACATTGTCTGGCAGTGAATGAATTAAAAAGTTATAAGCGGCCATTGGATTCTGGATCTAATAAAGATAGCAGGACGATATTTAACTCTAAATATAACTCTCTAGCAATGAGTTTTGGTTGGCTTCTGCTGTGGATAAACACACAGAAAAGTTGCACAAAAAGAATGATGAGGAAAGACGTCCGCCTAGAACCGGATAAAAGTGGGAAAAATCAGCCAGCAGGAGTGGCCGATAAGTTTGAAAATATATCAGTATTGTGTAAAATATTTATGCAATCGAGTCCTATGTTTTGATTTTGACTTTTCAGGTATGTACTATAAATTTCTCAAATTAACTTATTAACACTGAATTGATAGTGAAATACATTAAATACATTGCCAAGACAATTATCGATTTTTATCATTTTGTTGTTGCCGCCTGAATATGATTTTATTGTATATTTTTTGGCCTCGCATGTAATCACGCTGTTGTTGTGTTTACCTGATTTAGGCATATTTGCCTTCAAGTGCTCTCGGGCAGAGGAGATCTTCAACCTGCTCCAGGAGCTGATGCAATGCAACAGCATCAATGTGGTGGAGGAGTCCATGATGATGTCTGGCAGCGGCCACACGCCAGAGATGGAGATGTCTCGCGCACCACAGACGCCCAACAGTCAGTCACACCGTCCAGCACAAACACACTGTTAGAGTGACCTTCTGTTTTCATATTAGTAGGGTTGCCTTTTACGAGACTCTGCAGCGAAACCATCCAAACCCACATAACAGATGAGACGCACACAAGATGCTCCCCCTTTTCGCACTTGCGTATTAATCACACTGCTCCACAGTAAATCTTTGTCGCAGTTTATGTGTCTTGAAACCTACCGTAGTTTTCTGTGTATAAGGCGCACCCAAAAGCCTTAATTTTCTTCAAAAGATGACTCTGCGCCTTATACACCGGTACACCTTAAATATAAAGTAATATTGACCCACAACAGGTCTCGCAGCTACGGTCAGGAGCCACCGACTGACTCCATTTCCCCCTCTAGAAGCCGAATCTCTACTGTTGCGCCTTATAATGTGGTGTGCCTTATATTTGGAAACTTTTATATATTTATATATTATATTTGGAAAACTTTTTTCATTCATTGGAGGTGCGCCTAAAACTCCTATGCGCCTTATATATGGAAAAGGTTTGAAAATAAACCATTCCTTGGGGGTGCTATTTATACTCCAGTGCGCCTTATACACTGGAAAATACGGTATTTTTTATGCGGATTGTAAAAGTGATTTTCTTTGTAGCACCTCCGGCTTCTGAGATATTTTCATTAATATTTTTTAATTTGATCTGAAAGCTTGTGTAATACAGATCCACCTTGCATTATACATTAAGGCTATGTATGGCGTGTCAGAAAAAAAAATCACACTTATTGCTGAACCTAACCGTGTAATATGTATTGCATATTATTTTTGTTGTTGTAGTATGATAACAATTAGATTAAGTTCGTTTTTATTAATCTCACACTGGAAAAATGATTACAGAAAAAAATGACAGCAATTTCAGAATCAGTGAGAAAAAAAAAGCAAAGCATTTATTAAAAAGTTGATCAGTATAATTCGAGAATGACACCCAAAGTTGCTTATTGTTACTTTACAGCAAGGGTGTCAAACTACCATATTTATTCGAGTATAATCCGCACACGTGTAAAACGCGCACCCCTAATTTTCAATTAAAAATCGGTATAAAATTGTTTTTCACTTTTTATCGCCTATCAGTATATCAATTAAAATGTGAAGAACACTGAATCGAAACTCTGGATATTGGTAATTGTGCAAAACAGCAAAGCTTAACTCACGTTTCAGTGAGGGCGAGGCGAGGAAAGGAAATGATGCTTAGCTAAAGAAATGGTCATCAACAACAATAAAAAAAAGGAATGGGGGTGATCCGGGTCTTTCCGAGAATCGAAACTGAACTTTAACAACATCAACTATGGAGAATAGCCATGGAAATGCTGCCCCCTCCTAGAAGTCATAAAGCATTAAATATACAGTGAGACCTCAATTTACGAACTTAATTGGTTCCCAGACAGAGTGTGTAAGGCGAAAAGTGTGTATCTAAAAAAAAATTCCCATAGGAAACCATTAAAATGGGAATAATCTGTTCCCGGGTTTCCATAAAATATACTTTTCAACTAAATAAGCCTTAAAACTACACACAACATACATTATTCTACGTATAATAAATGTGCTATTGTATTGTAGTGAAAGAAATACACTGAATTGTATCATAAAGTCACTTTGTTTACATTTGTGATGGTCATTTATGGCTTGATGGAATGGCGTTGGAGGTCAAAGGGAATTGCTGTTTGGAAAGAGAGGCGCATTACATGAGGACTGTAATTAAAGAAATAAACTGTGCTGTAAAATAAAGTTTTATTTACCTTTTTGATGGTCGTTGATGGCTTATGGAAGGAGACTCACCTTCCATAAGGACTGTTGGTAAATTAACCTCTGGTGCTGCTTGGTCGTGTGCTTCCGCCGAAGATCACTCTGCCAGCCGTGGTGGGTGTGTATGATGAAAATAGTGCTTATTATAAGGTTTAATTTTCATAAATTTGTAAGACAAAAAGTTTGTAAGTTGAGGTGTTTGTAAGTTGAGGTCTCACTGTATATGAGCTTTTTTCCCAGGCATCGTTTATAACGCGCACCCAAACTTTGAGTTCTTTTTTAGGTAGAACATTTTGCACGTTATACTGGAATAAATCCGGTAATTTTTTGCCGCGGGCCACATTGTCGTTACAGTTTCCTCTCGGGGGCCGTCACGAACTTGGGGAAGCCATTCGAATGTTTAATCACCTTCACATATTACATATAGAGCGTTCAACAAATTAATGAATAACTAGTTTTCAAATCTGAAGTCAATAATAATGAGTGTTATTGAGGCTTACATGCAACAATTTGAAATTTTAGGTCGGACTTTAGCAAGCATCATAGCACTTGTCATGCTTGGTTTACTTTCATGGGCCGAATAAAATGATGAGGCGGGCCTGATTTGGTCCCCGGGCCTAGAATTTGACACCAATGTTTTAGAGGAGAAAAAAGAGCCATTTCAGAATCAGTTCCCAAAAAAATATTAAAAAGCATTCATAAAAAAATAGTTGATCAATATAATTTGGGAATGCCACCCAAAGTTGATCATTGTTACTTTATAGTAAGACTGTACCAACCACTCCATTTTATATTGTACTGGTACATCACACAAATACAAACAAGCATTTACATTCTCATCAATTGACAATGTAGAGTTATCTTGGACTTAAAATAGATTTTTTGGGTGTGGGGGCGGGGCATTATAAATACTATTCTGTTTAACATCACATGGGACTGTTTTTGTAAATTGAAAATCAAGGTTATCTTATTTTATTGAATGCGCCTGCAGCTCCAACCTTTCCCAACGGATACCCCGGTTATCCAATCAGAGGGGATTCCTCCCAGCCTTCCCTTGTTGAAGATCATGGACACAATCTGTTGGCTTTGGACGACCAGGTTAGCCGTTGAAATAACTTCTCTGTCCTCTCTTATTTGCGCTGATTTTAACTGCGTGTTTTTTTTTTTTTTTTTTTATTTACCAGACTCACACTTATGTGAACACCGTTAGCGTGGAGGAGGATCTCGCCATGCGTCACTGTGTGCACTCCCTACCCGAGGTGCGGCCCAACACTTTCACCGAAACAACAAGATTGGTCAGCCAAGGGAACACACAGCCCAACCTGCGCTGTTGTCCCCTCGAGGAGCATCAAGACGCCCAGGTGTTCCTCCAGCCATCATCCCAGGAGGTCAAGTTCATGCTCGGCCCCACTCCGGCTCAGCGTCATCTTCTGCAAAGGGAGCGAGAGAGGGAGCGAGAGAGGGAGCGGTTGGCTCACGGCGCCCACAACCTTCAGCCAGCAGAGGGCGCAACAGGCTCAGAGACGGACGGAGACGAACCTTCCGCGCACATGTGCAATACTTTCTCCTATCACCATTTCCATCACCACCCGCACCGGCACCCTTGCCACGAGCACCCGGAGAGGTGCCGAGGCGCCGAGCTCACCTACGAGAACATCAACGGCCTAAGGAGCGGACGAAAGCGGCGCCTGAGTCCTAGCAGCGTGTCCCAGTCGGTGGGCTCCAGCAGCAGCAGCAGCACGGGGGACAGTCACCCCCGCGGCCTCCTGCGCCCGCACGGCCCGTCCTCGCTCCCCCCGCAAGGTTACGGCTGCGAGAGGCCGGCGGCCGGAGGTCACCGTCGGACGGCCTTGCTCAACTACGAGAACTTGCCCTCGCTTCCCCCCGTGTGGGAATACAGCGCCCTGCAGCGCGACGACGAGCAGGAAGAAGACGACGACGAGGCCGACGAGGAGGAATACGAAGAGGATGAGGAAGACTTTGACGAGTACGAGTTCTCGGAAGGCCCCGAGACGAACAACGGGTACCACTCGGACGGGCGGGGCATCCACAGGGACGCCCTGCAGAACTACGTCAACGCAGAACAGGTGCAGCCGGCCAATTTGCGACACAGCTGCCCGCCACATCCGCGACCGTGTCATCCCGATGGAGGGGGACGCATATTTAACTTTGATTTCCGCAGACGCTCAAGGTCAGGGGTCGGAGTCTGCGAGCACGGGCACATGCCCCCGTCACGCCAATTGAACTACATTCAGGTGGACCTTGAGGGTGAAGCGCCCTGCCAGGCTTTGGGCGCCGGCGCCGGAGGGGGCGGACAGCCGCGCCAGCGCCTCCCGCTTCAAAAGTGTGCGCCGCAGCCACCCCGTCGCAGCGAATGCTACGCGGTCATCGACCTGAAGAAAACGGCGGCCATGTCTAACCTGCAAAAAGCTCTGCCCCGGGATGACGGCACTTCCAGAAAGACTCGCCACAACAGCACAGACCTGCCTCTGTAAACCCCGTCGACCATGACGAGCAAGACACTGCGACCGATGAAAAGGCTCATCCTCATTTTAGCACAGCGGATCGCCCTTCACTGTCATCCGTCCATTTTGACTATGGCTCTGACTAAAACCGGACAGGTACCAGATTAGAACCCTACTGTATCAGTGTGTGTATAAAAGGGAACTTCTGAAGGAGAATCTTGCCATTTGATGCCGTTATTTATTCGCCGTGTTGTGACGTTCTCTTCGGAATTTCACTTTCAAGTGCAAATACTGTTTACTTGGTTTCTAACCATTTCGCATGTATGTATTGCATTGTAGTTTGGACAGCCGCCCCCATTTCAAGCTCAGATAACTCCAGATCCATGTAACTTAGGAATTATCTTTTTCTCTGATAAAACAATCTGAATCAGAAAGCCTTTAAAGGACAACCGACGTCTCCGGACAAGTTGTGTCCATAATTTGTAAAATGGCTTCAAATGACTTCCACTGGGCGTATTTTAAGAAGATTCCACCGCATATAGCTATATTTTACGTTTTAAGACTCGCGCTGAACATTGAGGAAGTCTTGTTTTTGAGTTGGTGACGAGTCCGTACGTGACATCAGAAAAGGACCGCCTCCTCACCGTAAAAAAGACGCATTGTAGCGTCTTTCCATCACCTCAATGTATTTTGCTGTACTGTTTTTTTTTAAACCATGTCTTACACCCAAAAGCCGCCAGCAGAGGGAGGCAAACTCCATGGAAAGAATGTATCAGCCTGTGGAAACGAGCTGATTCATTCCTCACCGGAGCTGGTCGCCATTTTTCTGCCTCTTTTTGGGTGAGACATCCCCCCCCCCCCCGCCCGTTTGCCTCAAAATGGCCCAAATAAATTCTTTAAGCGATTGCAAACATGTATGCTTTGCTCATCAGGACTATTTGAATCATATTCATAACTGGATGAGTAACAATAAAGCATATTCTCTGAATCTGAAACCATTGTTTTGATTCACAAGCAATGCAAGACGTCTTGGCGTGACGTCACGGACTGGGGGCGGGACTTTCTGAAAATGCCCAATTCGCAGCTCAGTTTTTTTGCAGATTTTGGACACTTTAAGTCATTTTTATTGGTGTTTTGCATTTGACAAAAAATATCATACTGCATGTTTTGGGTATTTTAGATGCTATGAAACGTTTTTCTGGTCTCAGTTAAAAAACAAAAAAGAGACGTCGGTTGTCCTTTAATAGTCCCACATTGGGGAAATTTTCAATCCACACCAGCAAAATTGAAAGGGGGGGGCGGGGGTTTGAAAAGATAAAAACAAAGTATTCTATGCATATAGAATGTCAGAAGACTGGAATGTTTAACTGTGCAAAAATATTTCATAAAAAGAGAGTCTAAGGTGTCTAATGCTGTATTTAATGTTTATATAGTCCTAAAACTCAAT
Source organism: Hippocampus bargibanti (assembly GCF_051943395.1). Classification (NCBI taxonomy): domain Eukaryota; kingdom Metazoa; phylum Chordata; class Actinopteri; order Syngnathiformes; family Syngnathidae; genus Hippocampus; species Hippocampus bargibanti. Next base: position 9,511,374 of record NC_142745.1, read on the forward strand.
ATTCTGTGGGTCCTGGAATTTGAGTGACAATGACAAAAACCCTGGCACTGGGGTGGACATATTTTTGCACACGTCTGGCAGTGAATGAGTTAATTATGATTGCCCTCCCCCCCCATCCTACCCCGGAAACCATTTCCCCTCTATTGTTATGTCCATGTACTTCCCCCAACTAGCACATCCACGTGACATGTCCTCGCTTCCTCGTGGAAGGCCAAACGTATACTGAGGTGCAGCCTGCCATTTATTTGGATGGTTATTATTTATTCACATCTATCAGTAGAGCAGTTTGCACACAATCCTATGGAATTGTATTCTTTGGGTTATAGGGAGAGTTTTCACAATCACAGAAAAGAAACAATTAAGGTTTGAGAGGTTGTTTTGGGAGAATTCAACTAAGCTCAAGGGACAAGTAGCACAAAGTGAATCCGGTGAGCCTCGTCCCTCGCCCAAGTAGCAAATCAGCCTCCATCACAACTCCATCCACAGCATAATGCACTTTTCAACTCAGACGAGTGAGGGCGCTGTTTATTTCAACATCCTCTGCACCTGAGCCACATGTTTCTCATTTTTGAAAAAAAAGAAGAAAAACATAAGCAGGCCACATACTGTGTTTCATAGCCAGCAAGTACTTCAAATGTTTGCAAGACAACATCTGTAACCTGACGGAGTGATATTAATCTTATTAGCCTCGTCTAAAATGTGCCGATTCTACACCTTGCCCACCATCAAGTATGAACGGTTTGTGAAAACGCTCATCTTTTTGTATTGCTATCCACGATTTAAATAGATATTTATTTTATTTATTTCATTATTTATTCATTTTTGCCTTAAAGTGTCCAACTGATCCATGTGACAACCAGCATATTTTTCTTTCATCCAGTTCATCTGGAAACCAAAGTTTTACTTTTGACTGCTCCGTATGTGATTTATGTTGACAAAAAGGGAGACTTAAGTCCCAAAAATGCATTCAAAAAAATGGATTGAGATCAAAGGTGCCAATTGTAGAATGCAAATAGGGCTCTAGAAATAGACAAATAAGGGGGAATCAAACTTGAAATATAAATGAATCTCTTTTCCAAGTTGAATAGAAACGTTGAGGGGAAAAAATGCACATTTCACCTCATTTTCATCAACCGCCATATTGGAGGGATGTATGGAATTGTTGTTTGCTGCTACGTGTAGATACAGATTACAAATGGACAGTGGTTCATGTAAGTGACCGTCCTTATATATGAGCGCCTGTTGTGTGTGTTTGTATTTTTTTGCCCTATTTTTCCTGTTCACATTTCACCCTTTATTTTATGTTGTGTTATATCATGACATGATTTTATGATGTAAATTGTCATTTATAGTGCCATAAACTAGTTCAGAGTTTCCAAAATTGATGGTCAACGTCCATTTTTAGTCATCGAATGCCCATTGCAGTCATGCCTTGAGATTAGATTTTAATTTATCCTTCACCAGTTGTACCTCAAATCACACTTCCCTATTAAAATAAATGGAAACACAATTTATCAGTTCCAGCCGCCCAAAAAAAAAACTAAAAAAGTCTTATTTCTCTCAATAAAGATAGCACTCTGCAAAATTGTACTTCATAAAAACACACAGTAATAATCTCATTGTGACCGATGCATAAACCTCGTGTAGCGTTCCATTGTGAGTAGGTGTGTTTGTATTGTACAATCACGATTAAAAAAGCAGACATTTATCACATTGATTAAAATGGAAAATGTTTCGGTTTTTGACCATATCGGGTTTCAAACAGGTTTCTGGACTGGATTATGGTCGAAAACCGAGGTTGGACTGTGTTGCTTCACTTGTGTTCGGATAGCCATTGCTGAAAGCATTTTTATCCAATCCTACACTGTAGTTAATCTTTCCCACTGAAAACGAAAGACAATTAGATCTTTTGTTGACATGTTTGATTTGCATTTGAGGGCCATATCTAATGAGGTGGCATGCCAAATTTGGCTCCAGAGGCCTTGAGTTTGACACCCGTTGCTTTTAGTGTTTTAACACCATGACGCTGACACTATTTGTTCATTCCTTGATACCATTTTAAACTTGACAGATTCGGTTATGTGGTTGCAATTTATTCTCTTTGTTTTATGTATAGTTTGACAACTTGGGGTGGCAAGAAAATGGCAAAAGACTTGTTCCGTTTTGCTAACTGCTACTTGTTGTGAATTGAGTTGAGTTCCGCTTTTGGTAGCAAGTCAAAACAAAATTACATATATATCTCTTGGCTCATCTCTATCTCAAGGCACCACTGTACTTGTTGATGTTTGTTTTTTTTATTTATTTATTGTCATTTGTGTCTTTATCTGAAAATGTATGTGGAAACTCTGCACTGAGATAATCGTTGGCCTTGAGTGATATCAGGAAGTGGTTGTGTTCTTAAAATGGTGACCATGACGTCAGTGTGTACGTAACGTAGCAACCTCACCACCACTCACACAGCTACATCTTTCATAATCCAGTGATTATATGAATTAATAGTTGACGCTTATGTCTGTGATCTCACAAGTGGCGCTCTTGATGACTGCTGATGCCATTAAACGAGGGTCACTTTCCAGTCACAGTCTCAGTCTTGGGCGTTAATGCCTCGGCATCCGACCCTCAAGGGTCCTGCGGTAACAATGGCTTGTGCTTATGTTATCTGAAGGGCAAGATAACTCTCCTTGCAAAGTTCCTCAAACTCAATTTATCAAGCGGGTTGTTAAACCAAAAGGGCTTGCTCTGTGTTTACCATTTAAACATAAAATTGTATTATCAAGAAATCCATGTCAAGAATTTTCTCACTGTGCCTTTCATATGGACGCTGGGGGAAACGCATCCACCATAGTTTATGGGGTCAGCCTGTCGTCCCTCCCCAAAAAAATGAAAGGTAACAGTTTGACATTTGGGGATTTACTCATTTATTGTTCCACCCTCATGCCAGTATTGTTGATTTTGAAAGCAGATTCGTTGAATGACTTGGAGCCTGAACATGCTCGTATGCACCGTAAAAGCTCGTCTGACCGCAGTCTGATTGTCATGTGTTTGTGTAAGTGTAAACAAGGAAAGATAAACACAAAAGATATGCTTGTTTTATTGAACGACAGCTTGCTACCAACTAGTGTAGTATAGACTCCTAGAAGTCGCTTAACACGTGACGTCCCACAAATCCATTTTTTTGTAGTTTGTTTTTGGTGGTTGCTCTAACACACCGGTGTCAAACTCAAGGCCCTCGGGCCAAATCTCACCCGCCACATTTTTTTAGTCGGCCCGCAAAAGCAAATAAAGCATGTCAAGTGCCATGATGTTTGCTAAAGTCCGAGCCAAAATTTCAAATTATCCCATGTAAATCGCAATAACAATCATTATCTTTTTCCGTTTTTTAAAAAAACTTCTTAAATAATTTCTTATGCGCTCTACATGTAATATGTGGACAGGATTAAACATTCTAATGGCTTACCCAAATTCATAATGGCCCCCAAGAGGAAACCGTAACTACAATGTGACCTGCGGCAAAAAAAAAAGAGTTTGACACCCTTGCTTCTACATGTTAATTTAAGAACAATACATTTACTAATTTTTGGCTAAGAAATTATCTGCCTGTTAACAACATTTGGCAAAGCCAATTTT
>NC_142745.1:9520000-9532500 GCF_051943395.1 Hippocampus bargibanti
CGCAGACAATAAGCCGTTGGTACCAAACGTGTTACACGGCAGTTCAGAAAAAGATCAGCCAAATGGAGCAGTGCCAAGGTAGGGGGGAAAAGTTCATGACCATAAAAGTTGAAAAGAGGAAGTATAGTAGTAGGTTATAATCAGAACGTAGCGGCTGTGAGTGTTAAGATAACAGTTCATGATTAATGAAAAGATTACTAAAAACAAAACAAAAAAACAGGGGGAGCATTTTCAGTAAAATAAATCCAGTGGACTAACAAGGGCTCCGGAATAAATCAAATGATGATAAAGATCTTCAATTTGCCAAGCAGGATATTTGCTTAGTGAGCGCCCGATTTGCATTATTTTCTTTTCTCACAATTTAGGGCTCAACGTGGCAAATTCCCAGTTTGGCAGATAAATGCCACCTGTTTACAGCCACTGACATAACAGAGACGGCTCAGCTGATTTGGTTTAGTTGTTAGCAACTGTGCTAATCTCAGTGACTGGAGCTGCTCCTGTCTCAGTGGAAAAATACAGCGGGGATGTGGTGTATACCTTGAACCTTTGTCAGAGCCCAACACTTTTTCAAGTGCGGGCGCATGGTGTGGAGCGCAGCGTCTGGAAACGAAGTGGCTCAGAGAGACCAACCATCGCAGCTTTGATTCTCACTCTGGTTCCGCTCATGACTTTTTGTTTGTATAGAGAGCCTGCGGTGCATCCATCCGAGAGGAATACTGATCACTTTGTTGGTGCTGGAAGCAACTCTCAGGGGAGAGGGGCTTTGTGATGGAGGGGTAAGTACTCCTGTCTATTTCCCTTCTTCTTCTTCTTCTTCTTCCCCCAAGCCATTAACTCTTTGAACTCTGAACTCTTTCAACAGTAGCCCAAATGGAACTGTATAGTGCCACTTAGCAATTTTTTGATGATGATACTAGTGCAGCGTGTTGTACCGGAAACAAATTCCTTGTGTGTTCTACATACTTGGCAAAAATGATGATTCTGATTCTGATTATGTCGCGGTTGCCACGGCTTTTCAGGGAAAGACTTGTTGCTGGTGGAAACTTTCAATCGCTGGTAATCCGGCAAGCTCAAGTTCAACCAATAAATTAACACAAAGCCAAACCCCCAGCCGTGCCAAAATGGAGTAACATTGTCCTGAAAGCACACATGCGAGTTTAAAATATTTGTCCATTCTTATCTTAAGGAGAGCGACGGATGTTTGAGATCAGATTGCGCCCCATTTGTAATCAATCTCCTTTTGAATACGCCAAGCGAATTCCTGAAAGGAAGCAGCCGCGAAGTGGCCGGTCAAGGCAACAGTCTTGCGAAGAAGACTCAGCTGCTGGACCGCGGAAAGTGGGCAAATAAATTGGAGTTCCTGCTGGCGGTGGCGGGGACCCTGGTGGGATTGGGGAATCTCTGGAGGTTTCCCTATCTGTGCTACAAAAATGGGGGAGGTGAGCTTATCCTAGTCGGGCTTTCTCATTTCCTGTTTCCTGCTTTTCATTGAACAAACCCGGTTCATCATCATATCGATTTGAATGATAAGGGGAATACGAGGTCAAGCGGAAGAACCAGACAATGAAGATGTTTGAAAGAAAATGCTTAGACTTGTTTTTTCTTCCCCCTTTCCCTACCAGGGGCTTTTTTGGTTCCATATGTTCTGTTTCTGCTGGCCTGTGGCATCCCCATGTTCCTCCTGGAGACAGCTATGGGCCAGTACACATCTCAAGGATGCATTACATGCTGGAGGCACTTCTGCCCTTTGTTTGAAGGTTAGTATTGGAATACGTGCTGAATTTTTCAACGCAAATGTACATAATTTAACAGTTGTTTGACACAGTCTGATACACCCCCCCCCCACCATGACAGCATTCTACAATTCCTAGAATGATACACACCACTTTTACTTCATGAACTTTTAACTGGAAATTACACATCAAAGTGGATGAAAGTAGTTGTGGGAGGACACAGTCATTTTTTGTTGCTTTTTTCATTATGTAAATCATTCACATCATTAGAGCGTATCCAACATTCAAAACGGTAAAAAATAAATAAATACAAATCCACATTCAAAAATAACCAAAAAAAGTGACAGCAGATGGAATGGAGCTAAAACAAAAGCTAAAAATGACTCCAAACCCTTCCAGTGGTGGATTAAAAGAGTTCAGTGACCTGAGAACTCTTCCAAAACTGCTCCAAACTCAAAGAGCTCTATTGTGCGTATAAATGTCCGCGTTTAACCAACACCTGTGCGTTCTCGCAGATGCACCTCAAACCTGACAAACTCATGTGACTGACCTCACCAGGTGTCGTTCACCATGCTCATTTTAATACTGTAATTTGCTCCAGCCAAACCGGTGTCGAGTTTCACGCATGTATATATTGACCTCAAGATTAAACAGCAAAGGGTATTGTTAATGCTGAAATTTGCGCCACGCATTCTGTCACCCACCAAGGAGAAATTTCACGTGGATGTCGAACCATCATGCCAGATTCTGTACAAATAACAACTGCGCTTCACTTGTCCTGCGAGCCACTCTGAGCTGAAACCTTTCACAAAGACCAGACGGCATGCGAATGGTCAACATAAAAGGCAAACAGGAATACAAAGCGGTGGCCACACAACGGAAACCGGAGGTCTCATCAAACTTTGCAAGTAGAGCGTAGAGATAAAATTGTTCCCAAAAATGAAATTCCCCCGATTCACTTCACAAAGACAATAACTTTTCATTGAAAAAATATCTAGCTATCTAGCTATCTAGCCATATAGCCATATAGCTATCTAGCTATCTAGCTATCTAGCTATCTATATCTGGTCTGCTCTATCTTTCTTGCTCTTTCTCTCTCTTTCTCTCGATAGATGGATAGATAGATTTCTGCACTCATTTAACAGTTATTCTTTGATTTTGTTTTTGACATCACCATCACCACCACCATCATCATCATCATCATCATCAAACAAATTGGAATAGAAATGAATTGTTCACTTCAATTTTGTGTGCCGTCCATTTTCCCATCCGTTCCCAGATGACAATGAGCCTATGAAAACTCATGTGCCTGCCCTCCATTTTTGTACTATTAAACTATAAGGTTTTAAGCACTTTGACCCAAGCGAATGAGAAACACACTATCGGGTGTCGCAGTCATTCAAGCTCACATTTCCTTGGCCTTGGGAGTTAGCTTTGAAGGGATATGTTGTATGTCCTTCCAGATATTTCACCTTTATGACTTTGTTGAAAGGTTACACGCGTCGCTCACAAATTCGAATTAAGCTCAAGCAGAGTCCGGACCAGATATCCGTTTGATTGACAGGTGATTCAGATGGGCAGGGACTTTTGCGTTCATTTCCCCAAAGTCCACCAAAAAGCCATTTTACTTAAAAGGAGATCACATTTAGAGTGCGGGCGTAGCTGTCGGCTGTCTTTTTCTTTCTTTTCATAAAATATATTTTATATTCAATACTTACATACTTTATATTTAGCAGAATAAAATTACGTGAAATAAACAAACACCTAATTTAATTAAATTTGCTAATCTCACAAAATAATCCGTATTTGACCGCTTAATGGTTCCAACAAGTATAATATAAACTACATGAGGACCATTTTGGACAGCAATATTTTTTAAAAAAGCCGTAAAATGTAATTTTTTTGCTGATTTTAAAACAGCTAAACAGCTAAAATTAGCTATTTCTTTCATCAGGCAGGCAATCCTCGAAATTTTAAAGTAATTTGCATTGTGACTTCCTGCTACACCCTTTTTTAGCATACAGTACAGTTTATCGTAAATCAGCATATAGTGGGTAATTTGGGAGAACACATAAAACTCCCAATATATATATATATATATATATACAGTAAAGTCTCGTTATATCGATATTCAAGGGAGTCCGAAAAAATATCGATATAACCGGGACTATTGATATATCCGAGCCTGTTTGCATGTAATTTTCTCCGTGCGTGCATAGAAATAGTATCGATATAACCGGGACTATCGATATATCCGATATCGATATAACGAGACTTTACTATATATATATATATATACATATATAAAACCCTATTTTGAACCTTAAGAAGAAAATCGCTCATTGGCTTGATGCACACCACCAGAACGCTGCCTCTGCAGGGTGCAGTGGGACGCGGTGGAACGTTCAGTCCACCGAGGGGAAACAGCCTCACATTAGAAAGATGTTCAGTTGCTCCTATCTTTCTCTCAAAGGATTCATTACCTGTGCTGGTTATGCAACCAATTGTGGTTTGTGTACCTTTGTGTTTCAAGTGGGATGATGCAAAAGGTACAAATCCAAATGTCACTAAAATTTGTGAGGCAGGATAATATATTCCAGTTGTCATTGTACGTAATAGGCAAGTCACACCCAATCTGGACTCATTTAAATTATATTGGATTAGATTAGCCTTTATTAGTCTCGCAGTGGAGAAATTTACATTTCACAGCAGCAAAGTTTTGGAAGGAAGAGGAAAGGAAGAAGTAGAAAAACGAAATACAGGAGCTTCTGGAAAGGCAGCCACTCTCGTGGCGCCGTCTTGAAGTCAAATGAACCAAAAAAATAATAAACAAATAATAAAATTAATTAATTCCTTTCATCACTTTGCTGCTGTGAAATGTAAATTTCTCCACTGTGAGACTAATAAAGGCATATCCAATCCAATCCAATCCAATCCAATATGACAACACAAAGACCCAGTCATTCAATCTTAAACACTTTCTGCACCCTCTTTGTTGTATGAAGCAGTTCTAGATGAAAGAGCAGAGGATCAAAGCGTCCTTTTCACCAACGGATCAAGGACGTCATGGTGAAATGTGCACTTCTACTAGATAAATGTTGAAAGCAAACACAAAGTTGTAGCATCCATTGACGAACACCTCCTATCTCACATCTCCTGTCCCACGTAAATCCGCTTCAATTCCAAGCCGTGACAGTTCCTCATACGCATCGACACCGACCTTTTCGCTGGACAAAGCAAGACTGTGAAAATTATATCTTTTAAAATTGAATTTCGGTTGATGGTCTGGTGCAAATTTTCCCACCCTAAATTGAACTGAGGTCCATGTATAACTAAGCAAATACTATGGCGCACTCCAAACACAAATACCACAAAAAGTACATATAATCAGATAATGATGACCTTTGCTCAGTTTACTCATGAATATACTTCCTTTTTGTTACAATATTCAGTCAAATAAAATTGTGAAAACAATTAATTACAGTGCAATAATCAAGATGCTAAAGGCATTGGATGTACTCATACATTTTTAATTGTTACAATAAGACGAGGTTTAGGAACAAAAATGCTTCATTATCTGAGAATTTGTAATTATTACAGATGAATATTTGAAATTTGACGGGTTAGTAGCAAAAGTCATGCAAATTGCATGAGATTTGTTTACACGGGTCACATTAATAATGTCGGGGTGGGGCAGAACTTGCTCTTGGGACTGAGTTGACTCCTGGGGCTTAGTGGTTAGCACATCTACAATAATATTTATTGCTGGACAAAGTTGAAGTGCTGGATGGATTTAATGGGCCTCATGGCCTGATAAAAAGAGTTGATCCACTTTTGCATTGTTTGAAATTCACAAAGGAAGTGGCCAAATGGGGCAAAATAGGGTGAGATGTCATGGCCATGTGTATTTTTTTTCTCTATTCCTAACAAGATGACAACGTGTAAGTCTATCAACACTCCTCTGACTTTTCCATCTGTGGCATGCTGCCCAAGTTCATTCCTTCCAAATGATCACATGAACGTTTTAATAGGGTATTAATACCTGACAAGATTATGGAAATAACTGAACTAGCTGAGCCTTGTTTTTAGAAGTTCACCCTCATAAATAGTGAGCTTGTTGGAAGCTGGTTTCAGCTTGTGACATGTGATTCTGGCAGGTTATTTACAGCGCCGGGATGGTGCATGATGGATGGCGTCCAAACAGCACATTGTCCGCGCTCGCGCTACCAAAGAAGCTTGCCACTCAGCTATCAATTGGGGCTTTTTAACTGTAACGCAATGCAGTCAAGCAGGAAAGAATGAGGCTATCTCAGGAAGTACGTTCAGTGGTACCTCACCTCTACTTACGAACGTCTCTTCATATAAACTTTTCAAGTTACAATTGGTCTCAACTGGAAAATATAGCCTCTTGTTACAAAATAAATGTCAAGAAACGTGTTAGGGCAATTCGCTATATGAACACATTTTAAACATCTTTTCTATTTCCTTACAGATTGTATCCTGTCCGTCTTTATAAAAAGCTCTCCCAAACAGCCCCTCCCTCTCTTCTTTCTTCTCCCCTTTCGCTGTCTACCCTTCGGGGTAGGCAGTTACATTTTGTGCCATCCCAAAGATTAAATAATCTTTTGTTTTTACTTTTGATTCTTGCTTCATTAATAATGACACTAACAATACGAAAGGTAAAAGTCAGTGCCGTGCATGTCACTCTTAGGCCTTCAGTAGTGCTACATCTGAATCAATCACCAGCAAGTGTGGTGCGATACTACTACACGTCCACTAGAGCGTGCCGTTGAGGGTGCCGTTAAGAAACGTAAGAAATACTGTCATTAAACTCTTCACATTTTTACACAAATCGCAATATTATTTGCTATTTTTTTGCTAGCTTTGGAGCTTTTGAACCTTAATGATGTCCAACTGTTCTTGAAAAGTCCGTCCTGAAAATGGCTTTAACAGGACATCTGCAACCAAATCCATTTCTTCTCCTCCTTCAGCCATTGTGGGTTGACAAAACCGCTATTAAACCAACAAAACAATATATTTGCTTCTGCAGCTCTGGAAGATGTTGAACTTGAACCTTGTAGCATTCAGTTAACATGAGCATGTGAGATGAGAGATTGTCACTTTGTCTCCCCAGGGATCGGTTATGCAACCCAGGTAGTGATTGCCTACGCTGCCGTGTCATACATTGTCATCCAAGCCTGGGCTTTCTTCTATCTCTTCTCGTCCTTCAGTGCTGAGGTTCCATGGGCCAGCTGCAGGAATTCCTGGAACACAGGTGAACCCACCCCGTCTGTCCTCACGTGCAAGCTATGTGACAAAATTGCATAGTGGCGCTTATATCAAATCCAAGTTGTGTCGTATTATTTCTACTTTGGACAACTAAGTCTATTATATTGTATGTGATTCTTTCCTTAGAACATTGTGTTGAATTTGGCAAAAAGAATGTATCATCCAATTGGACAGCAGCTGCGAATGCGACAACTCCTGCCACTGAATTCTGGGAGTAAGTACATTTTTAAATATGTACAGTAAAGTCTCGTTATATCGATATCGGTTATGTCGATAGTACCGCTTATTACGATACTATTTTCATTTCCCTTGCACATTTCTAGTCTTTTTATGTATAATTAGTACCGTTTAGTACGATACCCGGTTATTACGATAATCCGATTATTACGGTGCTCCTTTTCATCCCCCGCCGGGCATTTTTGTTGTTTATATCGATATATCCGTCGCGCCATTGGTCAACTTGGTCACGTGTCTTGTTACGTGAGCCGCCATCGGTCGCGCCATTGGTCGACTTGGTCACATGAGCCGCCATCGGTCGCGCTATTGGTCGACTTGGCCGTGTGACTTTGTCACGTGACACGCCATTGGTCAACTTGGTCACGTGTCTTGGTTACGTGTCACGCCATCAGTCGCGCCATTGGTCGACTTGGTCAGGTGACTTGGTTACGTGGCCAGCACCCGTGTAGCAGAGCCATTTTCATTTTCAGACGCTAGCTCGTGTGTAGCAGACGAGATTGAAGTGTTTGTGTTAAAAGGTAAAAATGGGAAGCAGAAGAAGATTGATGACTTTTTTAAATTGTATACATAATACAGTAAGATGTAAGCGTTGCAGTTTCCCTGTTGTGTTATGTACATGCCCACTGTACTGTATATCAATGCAATCGTTTTTTGCAACAATGTTTCTTGTTTTGTCTGCTGAAGCGCGATGATTTTGAAAATTATTAACATTCCATACTGTGTATTAAAGGACAGCCGATGTCACTTTTTATTCAAATGCAAATAAAAATGACTTCACGCCAAGACGTCTTGTGAATCCAAACAATGGCTTCAGATTCGGATAATATGCTTTCTTGTTACACATCCAGTTATGAATATGTTTCAAATACACTGTAGTTCTGAAGATTAAAGCATACATGTTTACAATCATTAAAGAATTATATGTGCCATTTTGAGGCAACATTGGGGGAACATCTCTCACCCAAAAAAAAAGGAGCTAATGGCCAGCTCCGTTTCTTATATGGCGCTTGGCTGCCCTCTTTTGGCGGCTTTTGTTTAATGCAGTTCGGCGCAGGATCGGATATATCGATAGTCCCGGTTATATCGATATTTTTTCGGACTCCCTTGAATATCGATATAACGAGACTTTACTGTATCTGTAAATTGGGACGAAGCAATTCATGACCTGAAGCAAAAGTTAAGCTATGCAACTTTCCCATGCACAACATAACACAAATGATGCTAAACAGGAACAGTTCATCTGATGTTGTCGATCACATTTAAGTGTGGGGTTTATTTTTTTGTTCCAATGAAAACATGTTCTAGATTGGCAAAAAATCAGCAGATTATGAACAAGAATTGTGCATAAATTAATATTGCATTATCATGAATGCACACCTGGTGACTTAACTGATAACTGACTTTAACTGGTGCCTTTGACTGAATTTAACTGGTTATTATGAATAACTGTGAAGATAATTCTGACAATTATCTAGTCAGCAAAAAGCGTGAGGACTAAATGAAAGTGGACCAAGAATCGACACTTGCGGAACTCCATGCTGAGACTCATTAACTGCTACAATTTACTGCAGACGACTTTACCGAATGTTGCATTTACAAAGGCATGATACCCGAGACAGAGATTAGTACAGTTATTTTTAGTGCACCTGATTTGATTCTATTTATTATAATAAAAATACATTTAATTTCTAAGCGTCGTTCAAAACTACAAATAACCAATAATATGACAACACAAAGACATAGAGAGTGATTCATTCTTCAGCACTTGCTGTACCCTCTTTGTGACATGAAGCAGTTCTAGATGAAAGAGGAGAGGATCAAAGGATCCTTTTCAGCAGCAGCAGTGGATCAGGGATGTCGTGGTGGAATGTGCACGTCTACTAGAAGCTAAATGTTGAAAGCAAACACGGAGCTGTAGCATCCATTGACAAAAAGAGATTGTCTCGCATCTTTTTTCTTATTGCGATCTTCTTTGGGAAAGACTATTTGAAATACTGTACAAGTGTTTCTTTGTTTCTGACTGAAAAATGAGCATCCTCTCATGACTCTAATGCTGCCAAATCCTTTTGTCCGAGAAGCAATCTTACATTGAGCAAGGCCAAGTGCGGTGTGCCAGCGGCTCATTGAGAGATCAGTGTCAATAATGTAGAATGATGAACACAAGGAGAAGATCATTCTCAAGGGGGAATATGGGAACTTTGTTCGGCTGCTTCATTTCAAAAGAATCTCCCCTCGTGAATGTAAACTCAACTCCCACTTTCCATTTACTACTGGGCAACAAAATACTACACGCTTGTGCAAATAGATATGCTTGTGTTGGACATTGCAACACACCAATACAGTTTGTCGTTATGCCAAACATAGTTTAGGACATCTTAATGAAAAGAATTAAAGGACAACCGACGTCTCTGGACAAGTTGTGTCCATAATTTGTAAAATGGCTTCAAATGAATTCTACTGAGCGTATTTTAATAAGATTCCACCGCATGTAGCTATATTTTACGTTTTAAGACTCGCGCTGAATATTCAGGAAGTCTTGTTTTTGAGTTGGTGACAAGTCCGTACGTGACGTCACAAAAGGAACGCCCCTGACCGAAAAAAAAAAGACACATTGTAGCAGTCCTTCCATCACGTCAATGTATTTTGCTGTACTTGTTGGTCTGAAAACCTCGTGTTGCCCCCAAAAGCCGCCGGAAGAGGGCATCCAAGTTCCATGGAAGGAATTTATCAGCCTGTGGAAATGGGCTGGAGCTGGTCGCCATTTTTCTGCCTCTTTTCTGGGATGCTACATTGCAGTCCAGATGCCTCAAAATGACACAGAATAAATTCTTTAATCGATTGCAAACATGTATGCTTTCCTCTTCAGAACTATTTGAATCATATTAATAACTGGATGCATAACAAGAAAGCATATTCTCCGAATCTGAAGCCATTGTTTTGATTCTCCAGCAATGCAAGATGTCTTGGCGTGACGTCACGAACTGGGGACGGGACTTTCTGAAAATGCTCAATTCGCAGCTCAATTTTTTGCAGATTTTGGACACTTTAAGTCATTTTTATTTGTGTTTTGCATTTGAATAAAAATATCGTACTGCGTGTTTTGGGTAGTTTAGATGCTATAAAACGTTTTTCTGATGTCAGTTAAGAAACAAAAAAGTGACGTCGGTTGTCCTTTAAGTTAGAATTACTCGTGAAAAATAAAACCAAATTAAAAGATGAAATATTCTCGTTCTTGTGCAGTTGTTATGAGTTCAATAAAAATGTAATGTTTTAAATGTACATTCTGGTAATATGAATCCAATAAGATATTTTTATTTTGAAATTATGATACAGAAATGTGTTATTTGTTGTCAAATTAAATTTCATTTCAATACTTATTCACTTCATACTTATAAGATGTTCTCTACAACATGTTCTACATGCCTCCACTCATCTAAACACTGAATAATAATTAATATTGCATGTGTTTGCCAAATACGATTGAACTCATTCACTGCGATTCATAAATTTATTCGGGAATGGAAAATATGATGTTGAGCGCCATTCCTGAAATTGTTCGGGTTTTGTTTTTTTTTCTTGCTTGGGTGCCGATAAAGCTGTGGCCAGACCTATGACAATGTTTTTTCCCTTCCATGAAGGGGTAGCATTTCCCTTTTTTTCCATGTGAACACTTTGTTCTAGCTTTAGCTTTTGTTAAAGCGCAATATAAACCAATCTGTATGTATAGTGTTGTATTTTGGATAGCCGCCCTCATTTCAAGCTCATATAACTCCAGACCCATATAATTTAGGAAATAACCTTTTTTTCTGATGAAAGAATAGAGTCTAAGGTTTCTTACGCTGTCCTAAATGTTTATGTAGTCCGAAAACTCAATGTTCTGTGGGTCCTGGAATTCGAGTGACAATGACAAAAATGCTGGCACAGGAGTGGACACATTGCACATCATCTGGCAGTGAATGATTTAAGCAGCAAAAGCCAGCTGTTTTTTCACCATCTCATGTTGAGGCCATTTTGGCTTGATCTGTCACCTGAAAATGATATCGCAGTTGCTCGGGGTTCAGCTCATAACTAATCATGGCTGAGAACCCACAAAACTGAAAATTTTCTCACAATCAGATTTAATGCCGCAAAATCCACCAGTGTCAGTGGAGCAAAACTGCAATTCAGAATGCTTTTGAGTCTAACAACATTCAGAAATTGTTCATGGGTACACTGGCACCAACTACTTTGTTTAGGAATCTGTTGCGCAGTGGGAAACGAATCATCCATCTTCCTGTCAACACTTCAGTAGCTAGCATACATGTGCTGAGCGGAGTGTGAGACAAGGTCAAAAATGACTTAGTCAATAATGTCCTTGAGAAGCTTGTGATACAGTTGACATTCACCGAGCGTGTCGTTCATATACATCATATACATTATAACTGTGGATAGGTATTTAAGTACATTTCCTTCACGTGGAAAATCCATTTGGCAACATGCAAGACCTGCCCGTGCGGACAATGAAGGTGGCCGAACATTTGACGTGGGCAGTTGGAGATTGCCTTTCACCCCAATCGTGTGTATGTCCCTGCGTGAATGGCCTGGCAATTTGTTATAACTACAAATGTGGCATTTGTAGTATATATAGCTCTCCAATAAATGACTATCGTATTTTCCGCTGTATAAGGCGCACCCAATATTCATGAGGCACATCTTATATTCAGCTGTGCTTCATATGTGAAGTAATATTGAGCCACAAAAGGTCTCACAACTAATGTCAGCAGCCACCGACTCCATAGAAGAAGTAGTGCGTAACCCCTGCCTCAACACCTTATAATGTGGGTGTACCTTATATTTAGAAAATGTTTACATATTTATACATTATATTTGGAAAGCTTTTTTTCATTCATTAAAAGTGCACCTTGTAGTCTGGTGCACCTTATGTATGGAAAAAAATTGAAAATACATCATTCATTGTGGGTGCACCTCAAACTCTGGTGCGCCTTATGCACTGGAAAATGCGGTACTCAATAGGGAGCGTGATCAATTTTAAAGTAGAATAAATCGATTCGGTTTATTTTGATGCCCTTCAGCATCTTTTAAATCAAATATTCGTGAAGCTGGGCGGCCTGTGGGTTGACTGGGTCGCAGTGCAGAGGTGGATGCGTGGATTTTCTCCGGGTACTCCGGTTTCCTCCCACATTACAAAAACATGCATACCAGCTTAATGGGACACTCCAAATTATCCCAAGGTGCAAGTGT